>NC_090266.1:305101532-305408032 GCF_040414725.1 Anabrus simplex
TTTGGATGCCTTTGAAATCATGGTTCATGGTGTGGGTTACTTGTAGTCACGTCCTAGTTCGTGAACCATGGGCAACGGCTGAGTGGCCTAGTAAGTGGCCCTGAGAGTCGGAATACAGTTGCTACGGAATGGGAGTGGGCATCTCCGACATTTTCTGAGTCATGGCCTACATTGTGTCAGGCGGCTAGGGCTATAAAATCTACAGGTGGTCCCTAACCAGTTAGAAGAGAGATCCTCACTTGGACTATGTATAAGTAGGGAAGCATCCTGCTTCATGAATTTACTGAGCTCAGAATATTTTAAGCAAGCATCGGGCTTATGGGAGTACTGGAGTCGCACTCCCATTTGACAGGCGAGGGACTCTTTGGAAACAACTTGGCGAACGAAATGGAATCGATGGGGTGATATAAAACTTAATGGAGGTTATGAAACAAAGTAGAACTGGCTGAGTTAGCAAAGAGGATTCTTCTGGTTGTGCTAGGAGTAAGTGATATTCGGGTAAAGTGAAATAACGAGGAAGAGATAGGAGATTATAAAGTGTACTTGACGGAAGTTAGAAAGAGAAGGGCGGAGTCTGGGGTAGGGCTGTTCATCAGAATACTATTTCACGCAATATAGTTTCTGTTAGGCACGTAAACGAACGAATGATGTGGGTAGACTTGGCAGTTGGACGAATAAGGACGAGAATTGTCTCAGTGTATTCACCATGTGAGGGTGCAGATGAGGATGAAATTGACAAGTTTTATGGAACATTGACTGACATCGTAGTCAGGGTCAACAGCAAGGATAGGATAGTGCTAATGGGCAATTTCAGTGCGAGAGTTGGAAATAGAACTGAAGGATACGAAAGGATGATTGGTAAATGTGGGGAAGATATGGAAGCTAAAAGGAATGGGAAGCGTCTTCTGGACTTCTGTGCTAGTATGGGTTTAGCAGTTACGTATACATTCTTCAAGCATAAGGCTATTTACCGCTACACATGATAGGGTAGGGGTACCCGATGCATAATAGACTATATCTTAACCCACTTCGAATTCAGGAAATCTGATAGGGATGTACGGGTTTTTCGGAGATTTTCGATGAAACAGACCACTATATGATCTGTAGTGAACTAAGTATTTCTAGGCCTTCGATAGAGAAAGTGAAATCTGTCTGCAAAAGAATAAGGGTAGAACATCTCCAGGACGAGGAAATTAGACAGACTTACATAGATATAATTAGTAAGAAATTCCGAACAGTGGACAGTATCCAGGTTCAGGATATAGAAAGAGAATGGGTGGCATTCAGGGATGCTGTAGTAGAAACGGCAAGGGAATGCCTGGGAACAAATATGTGTAAAGATGGGAAAAGGCGAACATCTTGGTGGAATGATGAAGTGAGAGCAGCCTGTAAACGTAAAAAGGAAGGCTTATCAGAAATGGCTCAAAAATGGCCGATGCAGACAGGGAATTGTACATAGATGAAATAAACAGAGCGAAACAAATAGTTGTTGAATCCAAAAAGAAGTAACGGGAAGATTTTGGTAATAATCTGAACAGGCTAGGTCAAGCAGCAGGGAAATCTTTCTGGACAGTAATGAAGAATCTTAGGAAGGGAGGGAAAAAGGAAATGAACAGTGTTTTTAGCAATTCAGGTGAACTCATAACAGATCCCAGGGAATCTCTGGACATCTAGAAGGACTATTTTGAAGATCTTCTCAGCGTAAAAGGAAATCTTCATGGTGGTGTTGCGAACAACGGAGCTCATGGGGAGGAGGAAAATGTTGTTGGTGAAATTACCTTTGAGGAAGTGGAAGGGATGGTACATAAACTTCATTTTTATAGAGCAGCAGAAATAGATGAAATTGGACCTGAAATAGTGAAGTATAGTGGGAAGGCAGGGATGAAATGGCTTCGTAGAATAATAAGTTAGCATGGAGTGTTATTAAGGTACCTTCAGATTGGACAAAAGCAGTAAATGCACCAATCTATAAGCAAGGGAACAGGAAGGATTGCAACAACTATCGAGGTATCTCATTGATTACTATACCAGGCATAGTATTCACTGGCATTTTGGAAGGGAGGGTGCGATCAGAGGTCGAGAGGAAGTTGGATGAAAACCAGTGTGGTTTCAGACCACAGAGGGGCTGTCAGGATCAGATTTTCAGTATGCACCAGGTAATTAAAAAATGCTACTAGAGGAGTAGACAGTTGTGTTTATGTTTCCGTTGTTCTAGAGGAAGCATATGACAGGGTACCGAGGGAAAAGATGTTCACTATATTGGGGGACTATGGCATTAAAGGTAGATTATTAAAATCAATCAAAGGCATTTATGTTGACAATTGGGCTTCTATGAGGATGGATGGTAGAATTATTTCTTGGTTCAGGGTACTTACAGGGGTTTGTCAAGGCTGTAATCTTTCACCTTTGTTGTTCGTAGTTTACATGGATCATCTACTGAAAAGTATGAAATGGCGGGGAGGAATTCAGTTAAGTGGAAATGTAGTAAGCCGTCTGGCCTATACTGACGACTTAGCCTTAATTGCAGATTGTGCCAAAAGCCCGCAGCCTAATACCTTGGAACTTGAAAATAGGTGCAATTAGTATGGTATTAAAATTAGCCTTTCGAAGACTAAATTGATGTCAGTAGGTAAGAAGTTCAACAGAACTGAATGTCAGATTGGTGATACAAAGCTGGAACAGGTATACGGGATGTTAGGGGTATACGTGCAGATATTTCTTGTAGCAGTAGAGAATGATGTGACGATCCACTACATATAAAACTTTTAGTAATCCTCGGAAGTTATTTTCGAGAGCAAAGGAATACGATGTTTTTAGAATGGGTAATATGCCTTGTTCTTGTGAATGAATAGCTTTCCTCCGATTATAGGCAAGTTACGCGCCATCCGTGCCCAACTGGTTTCTGTTTATGTTTAAGAGCAAATGTATTACTGTAACAGCCGAACGCTACCGATGCATTGCCACGAGATGTTACGTAACATACTTGCCAAACTGGTTTTGTGTATAAGAGGAACTGAACTACGATAACAGCTGAAGGCTGCTACTAGGGTATGCCATGTTACGTAACATTCTCGCCAGACTGGTTTTGTGGTTGTTAATATTTTGTTTCCGTCCTAGGGGCTTCAGACAAACCTGTTCAAAGGTTTCGGGCCCTGGAGATGTATCGAACTCTCAGCGTTAACACTGGTTCTTTTGCTTTACGTCCTTTAGGGGATTGGGATATCTGTGGTCATCATCCTCATGGTCCAGTGAGTATGAAAATGACCTGAAAACCTGTGTCGGTGTGGGATCTGTACGAGCGTGTGATATAATTATTGGACCATAAGGTTGGGATAGACGTGCCGGGACGCGAAATACGTTAATAATAATAATAATAATAATAATAATAATAATAATAATAATAATAATCATAATAATAATAATAAATCACTACTGATATGCATTTAAGACAGTCGCCCAGGTAGCAGATCCCCTATCTGTGTATTCCTAGCCTTTTCTTAAATAATAATAATAACAATAATAATTATAATGATATTTGTTTTACGTCCCTCTAACTACTTTTCCTTTTCTCGGAGACGCCGAGGTGCATGGAGTTTAGTCCCGCAGGAGTTGATCAAGTTCATATGATCAGTCTCACTGAAATGAAATGTCGTATGGCTTTTAGTGCCGGGATATCCTAGGACGGGTTCGGCTCGCCAGGTGCAGGTCTTTCTATTTGACTCCCGTAGGCGACCTGCGCATCGTGATGAGGATAGAATGATGATGGAGACAACACATACACCCAGCCCCCGTGCGATTGGAATGAACCAATTAAGGTTAAAATCCCCGACCCGGCCGGGAATCGATCCCGGGACCCTCTGAAACGAAGGCCAGTACGCTGATCGTTCAGCCAACGATTCGGGAGTCTCACTTAGAATTATTAACTACCAGTCAGAACATTTCCTCCTTAAAGTCAGGCACATAATTTATATGAATTACTGATGTAGGTATCATTGTTTAATCTTCTTCGTTAAGGGAGCTAAGGACTTCGTCTCTATTGTTAAATAACTTCCTGATTTACCTTGTGTTCCGTTGTACTTGCTGGAATCCAGGTTAGAGAAAAATATCGCGTGTAAGCTCGTGGAAGTCCCGTATAACAGTTACATTGGGGCACGCAGCTGTTAAGTCTACTGAACGGCATCGAACATGCTGTTGTGATATCCAAATGTGGTTTCCATTACCGTATGAATTTACTGACAGCATATGCTAGGTATCTGTTAAGACCGCATTAGGGGATCACGCAGTTCAGTTCAGGCTTCAGAAGTTTCGTTCAAGAGATGATGGACTGAACATTTTTGGAAGAGATCGTAAATCTCTTTTGGAAGCTGTGTACGGTGTTAAGATAGAGACTAATCTACTTGTACTCAGAGATGCATGTGACAAAAACAATAGTGTGTGGTCAGCTGTATGCACTGGGAAATGTCCACCAACTTGACAAATGTGCCCTACAAGCTCTTTCTGACTACATCAGTGAAACTTCATAAACATGTTCTTTAATCGAACCCTTATTGATGAGGATATGTTATTCTTGTAATGTGCGGCATACCATTTCTATAAGTTATCATCGTAGAAGGTGGCGCCGTGAATTTTTCTGATTTTATCCGTAGAAGTTATTACTTTCTTGTTTATGGACTACTTGACTACGTCAACACTATTGCAGTCATAATATCGGCGATATTTCGTAATCACCTGAGGAGCTTTCAGGATTACATTTCTCCGGGGAATGACTCCTCTTGGAGCTAGAAAACTCAACACACATATACAGCAGAAGTCACCCGACAGGCTGCCTATCAGATATGAAGGGTGGTTCTGTTTGTATATACTGATAGATTCCCATTTCGTCCTGGATTTGAAGAAAACGTACAATAAGCATGCTTCAGTGTAACAAAAGAAATATACAATGTCAGCGTAATTTACAGATGGGTACATATAGCACAGTAACAGAAGACTGTCAAGTGTAATAAAACCTTATCTGAGCAACAAAGTTCATCGTGTAATTACGCGGATGAGTTTTCTTCTACCGAAAATTAAATTGGCATACTTTTTCGCTAGAACAAATATTGAAGGATGGAAATCAAAAGTAAATTTCTCCAATATATTGTCAGTGAGCGCGTAAAACCGGATCAAGATAAACAACAAAGTTTCTTTTCAGCATCACATCTTTATTTTCGTATGAAATCAGAGTTTTTCAAGTGTTTGTCATAGTTTAAAGTGAGCGTGTCCTTTCCTTTGCGGTAGACAGTATAATCCTGTTCGCTGAACACCTCTTACTGTGTTAGATGTCTGTTCACTTGTGGCATTAACGAATACGTCTGATGTTGGTCGGCGGCCACTCTTCTTCATCTCTCACAGTCGTTTGAGCCTCAGCAAATTTCGCACTATTTCGTACGGGCATCACTTCTTTCTCTTAACAAACACAATTCTCCTGTAAATGTTGATGGGCTTAGTGTTTTGCCTGCAGAAAATGGATCGCCATACAAACTAGTCCCGCAAAAACTGGTTTAGATTCAGTTTGACTCTGACCAAACAGTGACGGTTGTACTCGGCCGAACATTTCATACCTGAATGATGCGAAAACTGTAGCCTGAGAAACAACACCGCGTAGCTAACATAATACAGCCAAATACTACAGTTCGTTATCGCGTGACATCGACAAATACGTACCGAAATAGTATTTTCCTTCTGTTAATTAGGATTTAGCTGAGCTATTTCGTTATAAGAGACTAACTGGACCGTTCATACAACTTGGTGTACTTTTTCTTTCTGGTGTTAAATTTGCATTTTGTCCTTACATGGCACTGGTTCTTAAGCGACGATATACAGGATGTACAAAAATTAGGCGGGTGAATTCAGAGGTTGTAGAAGACACGAAAGGAAACAACTTTTCCTAATGCCATTTAGCCCTGCGAGATTTGCTTGGAGAGGATAAGAGTACCAAATTTACACTGCAATATATATCGTGCATTTAATTTTACTCTGAAGTACATTGACACAAAAGCTTTGTACTTCAGTGCACTTTACAGAAAAGGTTGAAAATAACCTCCACTGACCCGCACACAAAGCTTACACCGCCGAATCATGGACTGTGGAATAAGAACCAACATATGAGGATTTTCCTTAATTTACCCAGCTTCGGCAACTATCCCAACAATCCGAGTTTCTTTAAATTAAAAACTAGAGCCCGCATCGGACACACACTGAAAAAATTTAAAGAGGAAAAATCCTGTGATCGGGAAGGCCATAGAACAAGATCTCCTCTCCTAATCCCGCAATCTTGAATTGTTTCATTTACAAGATCGCGCACTGAAATTCCAAAGAATGCCGGTGCCCCATCTTGCTTGAACAACATTTATTGCCTTGTGGCACGTCTTGCAACAGCTCCTACAACACTTCAACAAAGAGAATGACATTAGATAAAGTTGTTTGTTTTCGTATCCTAAACATCTGTAAGTCTGTCAGTCTAATTTTATACACTTCCTAGATTGTGACGATGGGCATTTGCAATTCGTAACTTATAACTGTTCAGATGAATATTATTTCCAGGGGTCTTTTCTTGTTCTAAATGATATTGCAAATATTATATTCTCACAGTGTTTTCAAATAAAATGTTGCCACCTGTTGGATACGTAAGTTGGAGTAAGATTCATTCCTTATTTCTAAGCAGTGGAACAGGGAAATTATTTTTACTTTCCCTAGAACACTTAGCGTTCATCGATACTTACCACTCCCTTCGAATTTAGCATCAGTTCCTATATCCGATTATATGCATGGAATGTGGCGTTAATGAGTAAGCAGGAAGTGGGGAGAATATTGTAACGACGGCGAGAAATATATTACAACGCGAGATGAGTTTTAAAGAGGAGATTATTTCTGGTAAGAAAATAATTCTATGGCTGAAATGCAGGAGTTACTTTGTATAATTCTCTATAACTCATACTGCAAGACTGATACCACCAACCAAGCAAACGGTAGTCCTGAAAATGTTTTTCCGTGGTTTCGTGATTTTTCTTCTTACAGCTTGCTTTACGTCCCACTGACATAGTCAGGTGTTACGGCGACGATGGGGAGGAAATTGCTTGGATTTGAAAGGGAGCGACCGTGGACTTAATTAAGGTACAGCCCGGTGTGAAAATGGGAAACAACGGAAGACGATCTTTCGACTGCTGATAGTGTGGTTCAAGCCCACTATCTCCCGAATGCAAACTGTTACCCACGTGACCCAAATCCTCACAGCCTCTGGCTCGGTGATTCCCTTTCTTACACCAGGCAAACGCTGGGGCTTTACCTTAATGAAGGCCAGGGTTGCTGCCTTCCATCCTAGTTATTTCCTATCGCATCGTCGCCATAAGAACTATCCGTGTCGGTGCGACATTTAGCAAATTGTGAAGGAAAAAATGATCCCACTAATTTGGGAAGACAACCAGGCTGCCGAATTGCTCCATCTGGAAACTAAGTTCGAGGTTCGAAATTCGAATTTTGGTTCTCTCAGCAGCAATTCTGAGTGCGGCTGGGTTCATTCTCTTACTCCGGTTGAATGCAAAAAATATTTATGAATTGGTTTTTGGACACATCACAATGTCAACCTAACACATTTCAAGCTCACCCGCTAATGAAGTTCTACAAAAACGTGAATTTTGGTAGGCTGAGTAGCTCAGACAGTAAAGCGCTCTGAGCTTAGTTTTGTGGGTTCGATACTGGCTCGATCCGGTTCTCAAAAACGCCAGCCTCGTGCCTGTAGATTTACTTGCACGTCAAAGAACTTCTGCGGAACAGAGTTCCGGCACCTGTGTCTCCGAAAACTGTGCTGGTGGTAGTAGTCAAAACTATAAGGTTGTTATTACACTTGAGTAGTATTACTGTTCTTTTCACGTCAGGAGCATGAGTCATCGTGGTCATCAGATGTTTGTATTTATGCATGTGAAGTGTTTTTATAAACCGTTTGACTCCAGCGCCTATATTTCTGTGAGTGCTTACAATTTTTTGACAAAGAAGCGGTCATGGATGAGATTTATTTTAGGTAATATCCCGGTGTTAGTTTGGCATTAGAGTAGAAATTCACGTCAAGAGTGGGATTTTCTTCTCAGCTGTCCTGAAAAGTTCCCATTCTAACCTCCGCCGAGAACAATACACAGTGATATAAGGCAGCATTCACACACGCTAAGAACTCTGGACAGGCGACGTTATATCATTAGCCATAGAAAGAGAGAAGAAGAACAAGTGGGCAGATGGGGATAATGTGGTGTGTTAGATGACTCATACGTTGTTTAATACCCCCTTAGCGAGGAATTGTGTTTTGCTGATGAAACCAAGGGGTCCTTTAGACAAACGGCACACAGGAAAAGGAAAGACCGTATCAGTATTTTAATGTACGTGCTGGGAAGAGCGAGTGTGGCTGTATGAGAATTAAGATCACATTTTTGTCGTCTCTTTCTGTAACACACTTCACTCTCTCTCTATTATTCTTCTATAGGCACACTTTCCTCTTCGATTGCCTGACACTTTAAGGTTTGTTCTTCACAGGGAGAAAGGAACATCGTTTGTACCCACAGTCGGATATTCAATCTTGAATTTAGGCAGTAGCCTTGTTTGTACATCGGTCCAAACAAGATATTTTACGTTTAGTATATTATACTTTTCATTTTTTCATCCAAAACCTGATATAATAATAGTTTTCTGAATATAACTTGCAGACACCGAGCAAGTTGGCTACGAGGTGCGTGTTGTGTGGCTGTATTCGGTAGATCGTCATGGTTTCGGATCTCATCTTCAGTAGCCCTTAAAATATCTTTCGATGTGTTCCCTCTTTCATACCGGGAAGACCCCGGGATTTTACCTTAGTTAAGACCATGACCGATACCTTCCGAGTCTTAACCCTTTCCCATTACAGTAATAGAAAATATTAAAATTTTGAGCGACGTTAGTTCAGTAGGAAATGAAATGTCTTGAATACAGAACCTGTCCTTCACTCTTGCCTTCAGGAGAAGCAAAGCAAGAAGTAATACTTTATTTGTTACCAAATAGTTGGCCCTTTAATTCTGTCTGTAAAGTTACAATGTTGTTGATTTACCTGAAATCTCCTTACGCTGTTAGGCGTTGGAGAAGTTACAATTTGACATTTAATTTTGAAGAAAAACTTCCATTTCTTTGAAAATAAGATTAATATGGAACTACCCGATAACGTCTCACTACTGTTGTTGAGCTGCTTCTCTTGTAAGATGCCTTCACTGGGTGAAGCCAAAGCTAGGTTTCGAAAGTTTCATATAATATTTCTCCTACAATATTTCACACCCATCCCTCCTACAGGAATACGGCGATCATACGAGCGTTTTGTTTTTGATGGAAAACACTAATAGCCTTATGAACTGACCATTCCGTCATTTAAGAAATTGCCATTTTCCGTTCCAGTGTTAACCTAAATAATAATAATAATAATAATAATAATAATAATAATAATAATGCCGAGCGAGTTGCCCTCACCACTAGTAGGAAATGGATTCTTGTAGGTGACTCTTTACACACGATTTTGATAAACTGTATAGCATAGGCCTATTTCATTGTTTTCCATGCACCATGTTTACATATTGTAATTCACAACGTAAGAAGGTATCAGTTATTCGTTCCTCCGAAACTCCACTTTTCTATTACAAATTCTAGGTCTGGTCATGCTACTCGTGGAAGTATACACATTATTACTTTGTAATGGTGAACAATGTGTTAAGAAGGACGCCATAGTTTCCAGTGTCAACTCAGTTATTTGTAAATTAAAATACGAAGATTGGAACTTAAATAGTGGCAACTATTTATTTACAACAGATACAAACACGTTACATGTTAGGAACCTTTACTGTCCTTCAATGTAGTCACCAGCGTTGTGTATAACCCGTTGCCAGCGATGTGGAAGTCGTAGTATATCTTTAGCAAAGCTTGTTCTGTTGATGGTGCGAATGGAGCGGTCTACTGCCTGTCAAATCTCTGCAGCAGTTCTGAAGCGAATGTCACGAAGTGGTTTCTTCATCTTCGGAATCAGAAGGTGAACGAGAGCGTCGTAACGCAACCATTTGTGCATTCCCGTCAAATCTTGCGGAACCCATCATGATGCAATTTTTCGCATGCCCAGGCGTTTCTTCAGGATGTGAAGCACAGTCGTATGCGCTAATCCGGTTTCTTGGGGGAGCTTACGAATCGTCTGGTTTCGATCACTGTCCAGTAACGCGGCACTTCTTCACTGACGCTCGTAGGACGAACTGCCCGATGAATGTCCACCACAGTTTGCCGACCATCGTTGAAGGCTTTTACGCAACGTGCCCCTGTTCTGTAAGGCAATGCAGATTCCCCGCAAACCTCTTGAAGACCTTGATGACACTGTCGTGCTGTACGACCTCTAGCACATTCAATCTTGATCCAACTCCGTTGTTCCTGTTTCGAAAACACAGTGATAACGTTACGTTAGACCACTAGCTCACAAGTGACTGTGCGCACGCAGGTGATGTGGGAAGGGCGAGTCCATTTGCTCTGAGGTAAGGCAGGTGTGTAATCAACGTGTGCTATCAGCGACAATATTAGATTCCGTCGCATAGCGTATCCACAGCAGTGTTGCCGCTATTTAAGTTCCAACCCTCGCATTACACTGCAAAATGCCTGTAAAAATAATTAATTATTAAACCAGGAATAAAAATACACATATCAATCAAAGGAAGGCATGTTTCGTTCTTGGAAGAGCACCAACAAATTATATCAAGTCACATTTAAATATTTATGTTTATTACTGTTTAAATGTTTAAGAACTTGAAATCTCGAACTTACCTTAAAGATGCCTTCCTTTGTATCCATTCCAGAATTTGCCTCACCCTCTTTTCTGTGCCGTGACCAGGCAGTAAATGCCAGAGTGGGAATAAAGGAAGGCATATTTAAGAAGAGTTCCAGATTTCAAGTTCCTAAGTATCAAACGGAAATGAACATAACATTTCTAAATATTTGAGTATGACTTCATAGAATCTAGTGAGGTTCTTTCAAAGACAAAACATGCCATCCTTCTTCAATAGTGTGTTTTTTATTCCTTGTTTAATAATGTGTCTTTTTACAGGTATATTAAAGTGTATTATTTGTATTTAGCTTGTGTGTTCGACAGGCTGGATTGCTTTTAAGTTACCTGTTGAACAATGTAACGTGGAACTTCCCACAATACATATCTGTGTGTGTCTCCTTTATACACATGACAGGGTGTGGTGATACGTCGGCAGTGATTGACGATTGCTAACTCTGAAGACTGGTACATTAATTTCCCAACAAGCATCCTCTTGTAGGTATTCATCCTTGAAGTACTTTCCCTTGCACTTTTCCTTCTACTACCAGTTTCTCCATGGCTTCCGTTCTTCTAAAACTGCAGTCAAAGTAGAAAATATTCCTTATGAGCTTATCATTCATCCCAATCCCCTCGAAAATAGAATTTTTGGCACTGTGTTCCATTCAAGATATTCGTAGAACTCGACGGTTGACCCACACTTCAAACGCTTCTACATTCTTGTCAGCTGCCTTAATGGTCCATGTCGCAGTAGCATACAAGGCGATCGGAAAGGTCGGCGCATTAACCAACTAATTTTTGTGCCCTTGGTGTTAGTCCTATACCGTGGCAAGCTTGGCAGTCACTGTGCGGGCCATCGCAAGGCGTCTCCGTATCTCTTCTGAGCTGCCCCTGTTGTTTGAGATCAAGACTCCCTGGTAGGCGAATGTCCTCAAATCCAGTCACATTCTGCATATGGCGTAGATCGTTGTTAGCTCTGTCCCCAATCCTTACTTTTGTTCTGGCACTGTTGATCTAAAGAGTGTATTCCCTGCTCGGACTCACCAGTCGGCCCATAATAACCTCTAGTTCCCTTACATTAGCCGGTATAAGGGTGCCAACCGCGTACCTGAGGTTGCCTCCTACTATAATGCCGCCTTCCTCATTTATGTTCAGAGTAGGTGTTGTACGGTACTAGTGACAAAATATATCCCTGCCTAACTCCTGTCCCGGTTTTGAGGGTGCTTGAGATACTTTATTAGCATGAGGTATTAGAGCCACAGTGCTGTAGTTGCGAGAACTGGTGGGATCTCCTTTCTTGTAGATAGGGATGAACATGGATACTCACCATTCATGCGGCCATTTCTCTGTCACCTTCTTGCGCAGATTCATCAACACATCTACCACTTCGTTACCCATGGCTTGAAGTTTTCAGTGGTGAACCGTCTATCAAAGGAAACTTGCTTCATCGAAGGTGTCTAATGGCTTCCTCGACTTCTGATTTCATTACTTTAGCTTCTTGCTCGTCCTGAGGGTCATCATATTTTACAGGGCAGCATGCTGGATATCCCTTGAATACTGTTTCACAATAGCATTCCAAACTTTCGCAATGCTTTCGAGATCGGTTTTCTTCCAATTTTGGTCGCAGAATACTTGTTTCCTGACTCTGAATTCCCTTACTAGGTACTTCTCTTTGCTGAAAACTTCTCGGGATTCAAGGCGTTCTGCATGGCGTTCCAATTCTCTTCCTCATATGCAGTCATTATCTTATTATTCAGTGCCCTCAGCCCTTCCTCGGTATGTTCACATTCCTTTCCTCAGAACTTTCCCATCTTCAACAAAGGCCAGCGTGGAACTTGCCATCTAGTGCTTATTCTTTATAGCTGTTATCGGGGCAAATATCTTGGCCGCCTCAATCCAGCTTTTAATTCCCGTCCACGTTTCATTGTTGTTCATTGTCGTATGTGGTCTGACTTTTACCTGCGGGGTGTGTTGCAACTCTGCGGAATTAGCAATGCATATCCGTGGTCTTCGCTATCACTTCCTGGTGGACTGGAGTTGGAGTGTACAGTTCACTTCGAGCATCTTGTGATCTGATCTGCAGTCAGCACCTGGCGTTGCCTTTACGTTGCTCACAGATGATCGCTACATTCCTCTCACTAGTACGATGTCGATTTGATTCTTATACAAATTGCTGGGGCATACGCAGGTTGACAGTCAGCGCGGGTGATGCTAGCGCAGGCTGTTTGTAATTACCAGATTATGTTCTGTGACAAACTGCAGCAAGCGTTCTCGTCTCTCGTTTCACTTCCCCAATACGAACAGTCCAGCAATGTTTCTAAGGTGCAAGTCAGTTGCGGTGCATCCTATGTAGTTTTCTCTCCTCTGTGAGTTAGTGTTAACACTGAAGATATTTCGTATTGAAATTGAGTTGGTTTACTGTTGCAAACTTGTCCTTTGTTCTCGATGCACCCTGCTATAACTCGCCTCATTACTTCTACAAAGTCTTGTGGCCTCCGGCATATATTCTTCCCTATCTTTACGTGTGAGGAATGTGGTAATATTCCGGAATGAAATACCATATTCAGCATTAAGAATGTCGATAAAAGTAATCCAAGCTTCGAAATTGTCCAAGCCAAATCATTTTACGCGTTTCTTGTGCCCACATTCGCAGATGCCAATAATGAAGTGTATATATATATATATATATATATACACTTCCTTGAGCTATCAAGTTGCAATATTACATGTTCTTTTAAAGTTTGTACTTGTGTTTGCCTATTTCCTTTGAAGTGGGCTCCTTCTCGTCATTTGCTAGTCACATAATTTAAAATTAACTTAAAATCTGATTTACGTCTAATTCATGTATAGCACGTCATCAATTTGCTGTAGGAGTTGAAGCCCCGATTTTAATAGTCGTCATAAATGTTCTCCAGTATACTGTCATATATATCTTCTAACACACTGGGCCTCGGTATTTTGGCTGGAGGTAGTTCGTACTCACTCTGAGTTGACGGTTCCTGTTGCTCTGGAGATGAAAATCTTTTACCGCTGGAACAGCCACATTCAGATGCAGGCTCCTGCTCTCCTTCAACATCTGTATATCTATTCAGTGCAATGTCGTGCATTTCTGTGTCATCCCCATTACATTTGTGTGTTATTACGTTGTATAACATATTCATGAATTCCATATCCCCGACTCTGATTACGTTACCATATTTAGCACTTTTGTCTCTAATATTCGGACAACATTCATGAGATCAATAATTACTCTCATGATGCCAATATACACAGTTTACACTGTAACTCGCAACCGAACACTCCAAGAGATGAATTGGTACTGCAATTACAGTATACTTGCCAGAGCCACCGTCTAATGGCGCAGCAGGCATCTGCTGAGTTCTGCACGGGAAAATCACAGACCACTGTTTTCGTGATAACCGATCTATATTCTGAGCATAATTTCATGTGGTTCAGAGCATCCAACGTCAAGGGTGTCCCTGTTTTGTAACTACCATCCTTTTTTATTTCCGACCTGACTCAGTCTTTTACGTTCCATCTATATTAACATCAATTGTTTCTTGGAAATTCTATGTTTTAGATATTATATTCACTGCATCTTTTTTCAAGTCTGAGGATATTTGGTTACAGGATTTCTGACGTTAAAACTAAGACGTCGGCATAGGCTAAACTGCTTACTACATTTTCCTCCAACTGAAACCCTCATGCCATTTTATACCATTCAATAAGTGATCCATGTACATTATAAAAAAAGAACGGGTAAACCGAGCTAACTACTTTGAACCAAGAACTTATTCTATCATTAGTTCTCACTATGGTCCGATTGTCACTGTTCCGAGGTATTTGTTGAACGCAGAGAGAGGTAAAAGATGTCGCGGGCTTGAATGGGTCTAACTACAACGTCAAGAATTGAATTAAGACTTTAACAAAGTTTATATTTCTTTAGAATTTCAAAAATTAACAAATAACAACATGACAGGTACAATTAGCAATCTAGAAACAAGACTTGGAAAAATCCAAGATTCAGACCTTTAACAATTTTGGGCTTCAAGCCCCTAGTTTTACAACTTCTGAGCTACCAGGCCAAGTTTACAATTCAAAATGAGAACTATTTAGTCAAGGGCAGAAATCTCTTAATTCGAGAGCGCTTGTTCCCTAAATTACAATACCTAGCCTTCTAGAGGCACTCTTTACTGGTACAAAACTTGGAAAAGAGCTTACAGGCTCTCAGTTTCTTCCAGCCTACTCAAGGCAACATTACATCAAAATCATACAATCTCTGGGCCCTCAAGGCACGAATTTACAAATTGAAATTGTTTTAAACAGGGGTATCTAGTACCCAACCTACGGGCTTTTGCGAAAAAGAACAGGTTAAATAAACGGCCCGAACACAAACTGAATGGTGGCGTGCACTGCACTCACAGATAATGAAAAATTAAAACCTGCAGGGCTCTCGGCCGATGAAACTGGGGCTATTCCCAAAATACTGAGGTGGGTCGTATGGAAATAACTTTAATGCGTTACAGAAACGTAAGGTTGTGAAAACGTAGTCACCTCAAACCAAGATGAAGGGGAGCTCGAGAGGGTAACTCACTCTCTATCCCCGTTTTACAGTTAAACTTTATGAAATTTTTACATTAGCCGAAAGAAGATTTACATTTTAGAAAAGTTTGTTACATAGTTAAAGATTCGGACCTTCCCCTCGGATTAATTGACGGATACAGCAAGAAGGATAGAATTTATGTGGCCATTACCTTGTAGATGTTATGCTGGCCGAAGAAAGAGGCGCCCCGCCTCCTGCCTTAACACACACACTTAGAAGGACGGCGATCAATTGACAAGGTACTCAGAAAAGCCGCAGTTTATATACCCTCAGGGAAGGTTCGAGAGAAATCAGGATTAATTTGGACACACACTCTCAATTTTTATTGGTTAAGTCAAAGTGAACAAGAAAGGCGGGATTGGTAGAAAATTAATTACAAAAATTCCTGATTGGCCAGATTCAAAACTAGCGGAAAGAAAGAGAAGTGCTGCCAACCCAAAGAAATGAACATAGATTTAGTTATGGAAAACCTAGGAATACGAAACTTCTTTAAGTTATAAGTTCTTCCACCTTGCACCAGAGTGCATGATCAAGAGTTTTTTGGTAGTGACATCTGTGGAAAAATGTCCAAACTTCCTGATGTATAGCAAAACAAACCAAGCAGAAATTCAAACAGTTTAGGAAACTTCACAATAACACAATTACTTAATATTTCAGTGGTGACATCTTCTGATTAAAGTTCCAACTTCGTATAGTATCAGTTTCACCTTTTGATCGATAGAGGAGTTTATTAAGGAGCTGATTTTGAATGAGCGGAGTAGCGGTGTACCTCCCGGTACAGTCACCATACATGTCTTTGATTGCCCGTAATAATCTACCACTGTCCGGCTCCACGGCTAAATGGTTAGCGTGCTGGACTTTGGCCACAGGGGCCCGGGTTCGATTCCCGGCAGGGTCGGGAATTTTAACAATAACTGGTTAATTCCCCTGGCACGGGGACTGGGTGTATGTGCCGTCTTCATCATCATTTCATCCCCATCACGACGCGCAGGTTGCCTCCGGGAGTCACATCAAATGACCTGCATCTGGCGAGCCTCGGACACATCCCGGCACTAAAAGCCGTACGCCATTTCATTTCAGCTACCACTTATAATCCCTCAGTAAGACCAACACATTTTCCCAAGATACTATCATATGCTTTCTCTAGATCTAGCCGGGCTGAGTGGCTCAGACAGGTTGACGTGTTGGCCTTCTGAACCTAACTTGACAGGTCCGATCCTGGCTAGGTCCGGTGGTATTTGATGTTGCTCACGTACATCTGCCTCGTGTCAGTATCTTTACCGGCACGTAAACGTACTCCTGTCGGATAACATTCCGGCACCTCGGCGTCTCTGAAAATTATAAAAGTAATTAGCGGGACGTAAAACCATTACACCGGGCGAGTTGGCCGTGCGGTTAGAGGCGCACAGCTGTGAGCTTGCATCCGGGAGATAGTGGGTTCGAGCCCCACTGTCGGCAGCACTGAAGATGGTTTTCCGTGGTTTCCAATTTTCACACCAGGCAAATGCAGGGGCTGTACCTTTATTAAGGCCACGGCCGCTTCCTTCCCATTCCTAGGCCTTTCCTCTCCCATCGTCTCCATAAGACCTATCTGTGCCGGTGTGACGTAAACCAAATAGCAAAAAAAGTCATTAGAATTAATTCTCTAGATCTAAAAAACATAAACGTAACTGTTTATTATTTTCGTAGAATTTTCCACTTTCTTGGGGCGATCTGAAATCTGTTCCCGACAGCCCATGTTCTGGTTTTCATCCAGCTTATTTTACACCAGTGATCGCACTATCCGTCCCACTATGGCTGTAAATACGTTGCTTGGTGTACTAATCAATGGTGTCAGAGTTCGCTCCTTTAAGCACGGCGCAGACAGGAGTGAGCGGCGGGAAGCAGGTAGAGGCGGCGCAGCTGGCCAGTTCGTCCGCCACGCTCTCAATATTTCTCTCTCGAACACACATTATGTGCCTAGTCCCGGCTTCCCGCAGTTCACTCCTGTCTATGCGAAGCTCAAATGAGCAAATTTTGACACCACAAAGCAGGAGGTAAATATGGATCATCTAATTTTGATATGGCTGAAAAAAAAAAATCCTACTGAAGTAGTTGTACCAAATTTCAATCAGATCGGAGACTTACAGATATATACATTTTTTTGGTACTTTCATTACACATATCACACTTCTCAATGTAATTCATAAATATTGATATGTTATTTAACCATTCCAAAATAAGCATCCGTTAATTTACATGCACTGTCACTGAAGTACACCCATTGAGAACTTTGCATACTAATAAAAAACATTCTGAATCTAAATTTCACATCATGATAAAGGTTGAAATAAGGTTAGGTTATCGCTTGAACTCGAAAATATAAATTTAATCAACATTTCCATTTGAATCCAAAATACTCGTACAAAATAATAACACATTCCTGTCACCATGTAATCAAATGTTCTTCTGGAATTGTGGCAATTTATTACGACGTGATTTCACACTAAGGGAAAACAATACTTATGATAAAAACTCACAATATATGTTCTGCCCCCTCCCCGCCGTCCCCCCACGGCGTCCATGATTCGTATCTCATTACTGTCCCTTTCGGAAGTCCTTTACGACATGCGTTACTCTTCAGCTCCCCTCCATGTTTTAAGGTTCCATATTGGGATTGAAAAGGGTTGCTGGTTGGTTGGTCGTCATCGAAGATGCCGAATCCAGGTGAAGAGGGATTTGGACGTCGTTGTGAAATTTTCCAGGTCATAATATGATGCCTTTTCCCTGATGAACTCGTGCCACAATGAAATGAACTTGTAGAATTGCACTCCATTTTTTCGAAACAATTACCTCGAACTTGTTCGATATCTAACACCATGAGTAACAAAAGGTGATTGTAACTTTATACTTTAACGCAAGATATCCTCTTCGTTGAAATAATTATGTATATCTGCCTTCCACTTTGCATTATAAACTGTTCTATTTAAACACACTAATGTTTAACATGATGAACCACATAAAAGGAAATTTAACCTGACGATACGCCAAGGATTGACGTGCACATGTCACACTTTGTAAAATGAATGCACATAAAAGAAAATGTAACTTGTCTGTAATATGTCAAGGATTGACGCGCAAATGTCACAGTTCTTGAAACACAAGAACATTGTTTTGTTCACAAAATCACAGAATATTTACACTAATTTTGTGTTACTTTTCTGCGTTTGGCAGTCCATTCCGTAGTAACTCGCATTAATGTTCCAAGATGTCCTGTCCGAATGCGCGTGGGCTTCTACTGTCACACTTCAAGGTTACTGTTCAATTTAACATTTTAACAAATTCTCCAACACATTTATACACTACAGCGCTTGCATGCTCGCTTTAGTGTTTGGTAAGTATTCAAAACCCAAGCGCCCATTTCGACGTGGTAGAAACTACTATCTCGAACAAAGTAAAGTCCATGAACACATGTTTAAATTTATCTAACTGCATTACGACAACCTTCTCGAGGTTTCGAACAACTGACAACGTACAGACCCTTCGCTGTTGTAAAGACGGTGTTCCGTAATGTAAAGAGAACAAAATTATTCTCTGCGCCCATTTTATTCCCTCGATGTTGTCCAATGGTGTCTGGCGGAATGATGTATCATTTCCCAGTATTACCATGTGGTCCAAAGAACATACCGTAAAGACGGCACACATGGTCCCGGAAAACATTGGGATGGATTCATACACGTAACCAGTCCGGGTAAAGTGTATTCTTACATTTCTCTTCATATCCTCCCTGGCTCGTGATAGATCCATCTATTCAATTCCCTTAACCCTTTCTTCTAAGTCCAGTACCCTGTTCTTAATTTCCTCTAGGTCAGACTTATTTTGAGTCAAGATCATCTTTATGTCGCTTGACTCCGATTTTATCTAGCTTTTTCATATCCTTAAACTCCTTATTCTGGTCTAGTAATATTTACCTGGTCTTGTCTACTCGACATACATCCTTCATTAACTCGTTTCGCTTTTCGATGGCTTCCCAAGACGGTCCAGGGCGGGTGTTCCTTTCCACGCCAACATAACCATCACTGACTTCGGCATCACTTGCGCTATATTAAAGGGACTGTCGTCATCTGCAGTGCCACCGCCCTATAGCGCATCGGTGTTGCTGATATACAGGGTGTTAGGTGTATACGTGCAGATATTAAGCTAGTCGGCTAAGAAAAATACATCTCATAATATATGCTATGTACTTTTTACCTTGTCCTATTAGTTTGCCCATAACTGAGCCAAATATTTCAGGACCTAATGTGTTTTGAACGGCCGTAGCAGGATACGCCGGTGATGTCATTCTGTCCACGCGTAGCGGAAGTACAGTAGCCGAGTATAGGGCTTGTTGAACCTGTTTCTTATCGCAGGCCAACACATGTTGTTGTGCACTTCCCCTAAAGGCTTGGCAAGTAGAAGAGGATGACTCACGTGCCAGGTCACTTGCTGTACTCGAAAACCGGTGTAGGGTACTTTGTGTGAAAAGTACACAGAATCCTTACAGTGACGTCGAAGATCCGTACAAGCACATACGTGCGAATCAAGTGTTGTGTATGTGTGTGCGATTTTTAAGACGTCAATGGCATTACTCAGTGATCCAAGCTGACAAAATGAAAGGAAATGGTTAATAAGTGAATGAAATATGGGCGCAACATTTCTGTGCTGTTATTGCGACAGTCTACGATGAATTTCTGACAATAGACAATGCGGGTTGTCTATGCTTATTCATAAACTTTTTAGGTCATTGAAAGGACGGTGGACATTGAAAGAAAAGGCTATAAGTATTCAGTGAAATTGTTATTAATGAGACAAATTTCAAAAACCGTAGTTGCATCCATCGTGAACATTGCTCGAAGGAAAAAGACCTACTGTGGAATCGCCGCCGGGCATTTCTAATAGAAGGCTTATTCTTCTTTTTCCTAATCTGTTTACCCTCCAGGGTTGGTTTTTCATGGGACTCAGCAAGGGATCCCACCTCTACCGCCTCAAGGGTAATGTCCTGGAGCGTGAGACATTGGATCGGGGATACAACTGGGGAGAATGACCAGTACCTCACCCAGGCGGCCTCACCTGCTATGCTGAACAGGGGCCTTGCGGGGGTATGGGAAGATTGGAAAGGATAGACAAGGAAGGCCGTGGCCTTAAGTTAGGTACCATCCCGGCATTTGCCCGGAGAAGGGGGAACTACGGAAAACAATTTTCAGGATGGCTGAGGTGGGAATCGGACCACCTCTACTCATTTGACCTCCCGAGGCTAAGTGAACCCCGTTCCAGTCCTCGTACCACTTTTCAAATTTCTTGTCAGAGCTGGGAATCGAACCCGAGCTTCGGGGGTGGCAGCTAATCACACTAACCACTGCACCACAGAGGCGGACGGAAGGCTTATTACTGAACAGTAAGTACCGATAGGTAAAATGATGACTGTAATGGACCCGTTTAATTAGAACTTCCGTAAAAATAATATTATTACTACTACTACTACTACTACTACTAATAATAATAATAATAATAATAATATCTTTACGTTCCACTAACTAATTTTCACGGTTTTCGGAGACGCTGAAATGCCAGAATTTTTTTATCACAGTATTTTTTAATGCAAATAAATCTACAGACACGAGACGGACGTATTTGAGCACCTTCAAATACCACCGGACTGAGCCAAGACCAAGCCTCCCAAGTTGGGTTCAGAAGGCCAGCACTTTACGCAGTGCTGCACCAATCATCTTGCCGGGCTGAGTGGCTCAGACGGTTGAGGCACTGGCCTTCTGAGTCCAGTCTTGACAAGGTGCTCAAATACGTCAGCCTTGTGTCAGTAGATTTACTGGTACGTGAAGAACTCCTATGGTACTAAATTCCTGCAAATCCGCGTCTCCGAAAACCGTGAAAAGTAGTTAGTGGGACGTAAAGCCAATGACATTATTATCATCATCTTACCTGCACAGTTCATAGGGGTATCTTACCTGGAGTTCCTCATAGGTACGTTATTAGAGCTTTCAGAGGACGCTCCGTTTCGACTACGCCGAAACATGTGGTTTTTACACGATGGTCCACCACCTGATATAAGCCGCTTACTGCGTGATCATTTGGATCAGTCCTTTGGTCTATGGCGAATAGGACGACATGGACACATCAATTGGCCCGCCAGATCTCCAATGGATATTACGGAAGACTGGATCCGGAGAAGTGATTTTCTTTTGTTAGTTGCTTTACGTCGCACCAACACAGAGAGGTCTTATGGCGACAATCGGACAAGAAAGGCCTAGGAATGGTAAGAAAGTGGTCGTGGACTTAATTAAGGTTCAACCCCCGCAATGCCTGGTGTGAACTTGGGAAACCACGGAAAACCATCTTCAGGGCTGCCGACATTGGGGTTCGAAGCCCCAATCTCCCGGATGCGAGCTCACAGCTGTGCGCTCCTAACCGCATGGCCAACTCGCCGGGTACGGAGAAGTGAAGCCTGCAGAGTAGTCCAGGGAGGTCACTTTAACAATTGCTACGTGTTTCACATTGGTATGTCAGATGTTACACCATTTCTGCAGCGTATTGAGTTGGGAGTTCAGTTCTCAATCGATGTAGTATTTTGAGTCTCGATAGTTCGATATTCTCATAAATCCGAGCAGAAAAATTGAAGTACCGGTAACAAAAATTATAAATCTAGAGTTTCAGTTCGCGATTGCCTTGTACGTGGCGCAAGCTGAACACAACACACGGAAGACGTGCTTGTTAAAACGCTAGATATTGACCTTGAACACAGCATGGCAGTTCTTCATTCTACACTGTACTGGTTTGGGTACATTGCGTGTGTGTGTCTGTTGATGTGCATGTTTGACGTTTATACACAAAACCTGTTTGTGAAACTTTGTCCTCTAGTGCTAACCACAATACGAAGATACACCTGACTCATCGCAAAGAGACCAGGTTCTGGTCTTACGCATACTATCCTGTAGTAAACTACTGCGAGCGATGTAGGTTTTTTGCTATGGGCTTTACGTCGCACCGACACAGATAGGTCTTATGGCGACGATGGGATAGGAAAGGCCTAGGAGTTGGAAGGAAGCGGCCGTGGCCTTAATTAAGGTACAGCCCCAGCGAGCGATGTAGGCACGGGTGAAGTATATTTCATCTTGTTTCCTCCTACACCACGCATATTTTACTATTTTCTTCCCTGCCTTTCAGCTCCTAATGACTTGTTAATAATAATACCGGTAATGTTATTTGCTTTACGTCCCACTAACTACTCTTACTGTTTCTGGAGGCGCTGAGGTGCTGTAATTTAGTCTCGCAGGAGTTCTTTTTACGCGCCAGTAAATCTACCGACACGAGGCTGACTTATTTGAGCATCTTCGAATACCATCGGACTGAGCCAAGATCGAGCCTGCCAAGTTGGGGTCAGAAGGCCAGCGCCTCAACGGTCTGAGCCACTCTGCCCGGCAGCAAAAAATATTATTATTATTATTATTACCGGGCGAGTTGGCCGTGCGGTTAGAGACGCATGGCTGAGAGCTTGCATCCCGGAGATAATGGGTTCGAATCCCACTGTCGGCAGCCCAGAAGATGGTTTTCCGTGGTTTCCCATTTTCACACCAGGAAAATGCTAGGGCTGTACCTTAATTAAGGCCACGGCCGCCTCCTTCCAACTCCTAGGCCTTTGCTATCCCATCGTCCTATAAGACCTATCTGTATCGGTGCGTCGCACCGGCACAGATAGGTTTTATGGCGACAGATATAACTAAGGACTAGGATCGGGAAGGAAGGAACCGTGGTCTTAATTAAGGTACAGCCCTAGCATTTGCCTAGTGTGAACATAAAAAACCACGGAAAATCATCTTTAAAGCTGCCGACAGAGGGATTCGAAGCCAGTACATCCCGAATATTGGATACTGTTCGAACTTTAGCGACTGCTACTATCAAGCTCGGTGATTATTTAAGAGTGGATTTCTGCCGCTGGTTAATTGATCAAGCACTCAATCCAGAATTTCTGTCAAGTGTATTAGTGATACATGAGGCAATTTTTATAGAAGGAGTGTTTAATATTTAGTATACCAAGGCAACCTCTAGCACCGGCTCTCAATTAATATCTGGATGGATGCAGTGGGAAGTCTGTCTCTTTGACCAATCGTCTTTTAATTAGCGTTATTTTGCTTTACGTCCCACATACTATTTATACCGTTTTCTGAGACGCTGAGGTGACGAAATTTCATATCGCAGGAGTTCATTTACGTGCCAGTATTTCTACGACACGAGACTGACGTATGTGTGCCCCATCAAATATCATCAGACTGAGCCAAGATTGAACCTGCCAAGTTGGAGGTCGGAAGATAAGGACCTCAACGGTCTCAGACACTCAGACCGGTACCAATCACCTTACTTGCATAAATTTGATCGGTGTAGCTTTCCTTATGGTGACGATGGGACGGGAAAGGAAGCGATCGTGGCATTCATGACGTTACAGCCCCAGCATTTGCCTGGTGTGAACATGGAAAACCACGGTAAACCACCTTTAGGGCTGCCGACAGAGGGGTTGGAACCCACTATATCCTACTCATGAGCTGTGGAATATCCCCATTCAATAGGACAAGGCAGTTTCCAGCACCGGTTCTAATTAATATCAGGATGGGTGTAGTTGGAGGTCGGTTACATCTTTTTATTAATGTTATCTTGCTCCTGTACAGTAGATACAGTACGTTACTGGAGCTTTCAGAGGACGTGTCGCTTCGACTACGCCGAACCACGTGGATTTTACACGATGGTGCAGACATTTCCTCAACGGTAGACAGGACGATGTGGAACTATCAATTGGCCAGCCCTTATTCCAGTGGATTGTTATGCCTGGGGGGACATGAGAAACAAAGTATACCGAACTGAGGTAACCACTTCGGATGACATCCGTGAACGTATGTTTAAGCACCAGAGGATATTCTGAACCACAGTGGTGTCTTGGCTCGAATGACAAGTTGCTTTACGTCGCACCGACACAGATAGGTTTTATAGCGATGATGGGGCAGGTAAGGGTTAGGAGTGGGAAGGAAGCAACCATGGCCTTAATTAAGGTACAGCCCCAGCATTTGCCTCGTGTGAAAATGGGAAACCACGGAAAACCATCTTCAGGGCTACCGAGAGTGGGGTACGAACCCACTATCTCCCGAATACTGGATACTGGTAGCACTTAAGCGGCTGCAGCTATCGAGCTCGGTGTACCAGTAAATATACCGACACGAGGCTAACGTATTTGAGCACCTTCAAATACCACTGCACGGGGCCAGGTTCGAACATGCGAAGTTGGAGTCAAAAGGCTGGCACCTCAACCGTTTTAGCCACTCAACCCGGCAGGAAGCACGAAATGTAGGTACGTTTAATTTACTTAGTTGTATAATATGTCCATTTTTCGTTTGAAACAAAACGTTCGATGTGCTTCGATAATTCAATTCTGATTCTACTCATATGGATATCTTATGCCATGCATTTGTTCGTTGGCGCAAGGAACTGTCTTCCTTCTTCTACCTTTACGCAATGCACAACGGGGATCGTACCGCATTTCACGTCCCGGCGTGCGTATCCCAACCAATAATTATATCACACGCTCGTACAGGTCGCGCACCGACACAGGTTTTCAGGTCATTTCCATACTCACTAGACCACAGGGCTGACGACCACAGATATCCCTATCCCATAAAGGACGTAACAGCAAATGAACCAGTATTAACGCTGAGAATTCAATACATCTCCAGGGTCCGAAACTGATAACTAGTGTTGTCTGAAACCCCTAAGACGGAAACTAAATACTAACAACAACAAACCAGTCTGGCGATAATGTAACGTAACATGTTATACACTGGTAGCAGCCTTCAACAGTTATCGTAGGTCAGTTGCTCGTAAACATAACACCAGTTTGGCAAGTATATTACGTAACATCTCGTGGCATTGAATAGGGAGCGCTCAGCTGTCACAGTAATACATTTGCTCTTAAACATAAACAGAACAGAAACCAGTTTGGTAGGGATGGCGCGTGACTTGCCTGTTATCAAAGGATAGCTATTCATTCACAAGAACAAGGCATACTACCTATTCTAAAAACATCGTACCCCTTTGCTCTCGAAAATAACTTCCGAGGATTACTAAAAGTTTGATATATAGTGGTTCGTCACATCGTTCTCTATTGCTACAATAAATATCTGCACGTATACACCTAACACCCTGTATACTCCCATACATCTGTAGTTCACACGCACTCTTAATTCACTATCAGCAATTGACGTCCGTTCACCTCGCTGGTTGGGTTAAAACTGTAAAACTCGAGTGTGATTGTAGCCTCTGTAGCTAATTGCACAGCAGTGGATATATGAAAATCATTCAAAACTTATATTTTGACTTTGATTTGACAAATATATTTAAAAATATTTCTGATGAATTATAAGTTATTTGGAATGCGGAAGGTATTTTGAATAATTAAATAATAACATACTTACGAGGGTTAATCTGTTACATTCAATGGCTCATCATGATATTATGTTTAGGTTTCTTTCGGGCTGATTGGTTCAGACGGTTAAGGAGCCCTTGTTGGAAGGTTCGGTCCTGGCACAATCCCGTGATATTTGGAGGTGCTTAAATACGTCAACCCCGTGTCGGTAGATTTACTGGCACGTACAATATATCCTGCTGGACGACATTTCGGGTCCTTACGTGCCTGAAAACCGTAAAAGTACTTAGTGGGACGTAAAAAGTAATAATAATAAAAATAATAATAATAATAATAATAATAATAATAATAATAATAATATATTATATTATTATAGGATTATGCTTTCGGTATGAAAACTCGTTAATTTCAATAAATTTTTTTTTTGCCCTCACAAAATTCAGTGTGTAGGGTTAAAAACAGTCTTTATCTTCCTTCCCTTCTTTCTTTCTTTCTTTCTTTCTTTCGCAACTTCGGCCATAAACTCAATCGTCATGTTACAAATATAATTCATGTTTACAAAATCTGATACGGATGACCGACCGATCGAAAATCTCTTATGAATACTAAAATAAATAATCTTGTGAAACTAATGGTTTTGATCGATAAAGCGTTGCTGTTTTGTTGTTAGCTACCCAGTCAGCCACAGCACGCGGTAAGTGAGGCTGCTAGATGTATAACGTCTTCCTTTGATGTTTTATCCATGGTGAAAGAAAGTGAAATGCTGATTCCTTTCCAGTCGCTCTCTCTTGGTTGCCAGGCAAAGCCCCAGAAGCATGTAGTGAAGGCTAACTTGCCACAAGCAAGTAGTATGCCCACCTACATGATAGCAAAATTTCCTAACCGTCCCGATACTTTCAAAAATTCTTTCATATTATATTAACTACTGTAACTGAGAATGACGAACAAGGAAATCTTAGAATATATGCATGTCACGTACTATATCAGAGGTAAATTTATACATTACAACCAAACATGTATGAACTCTTTTCCTAGAGAATTTAACACTGATTTGCTGAAGTACAGTAAATTCAGGACGTCCAGTTATTTTGTTCGTTAAGAACAACCACCACCACCACGAAACATACGTACAGTAGTTTGAAGTTAATACAAAGTCTCAATCAGTCTTCCTTATAACCAGTTTCTAAAATTGTTTATGGATGAAACAAGTGCACGAGCGATTACTTTCGAGAAAGGTGGCATATTTACACTTCCTGACACAAAAGGCTTTCGACTGGAAGAAAAATTGTTTTTGAAATATGTAAGTGAAATTTACTGCCAAATAAAAGCCTCACTTGTCTGTTCGTCTACGATCACAATGGAGGAACCATATGAAGGTCAATTATTGGACTGAAAGGAAATGTGCCATTCATTCTTTAACCACCCACGTATTTTCAAATTTATTTCCTTAACTTTAATCCATCTCATCGGATGCTTTCTCATTTCTTTTGTACAACCCCTGTAAGTACCCTGTATAACGGTATAGACAATTGTATATCCTTTTGGAGCAGTCGTGATCATCTCACTCACATTCTTTGTAGAGAACTTCGGTATAAGAACCTGGACAAAGAAGTGAGCAACAACGCTAATGCGTTGTGAGGGGAGAAACGGTGAAATAGTCTTAAAAGTTGACTTGTCATATGGTCACTATCCTTTTCCATTGCATGCCCGTGATTGTAATGAAATAATGGAGCTAACATTTTGAAGGGTAGCATGGGACCGGAAAAAGTATCAAAACAGAATTTGCTAGGATGTATGAATTGTCTTCGAGTTGAAAATTGTATCCAAGTGCTTTTCGACAACTTGAAATCACCAAAATAACTTCAGTTTCAAGAATTGTTCAAATTTCGTAACAAGTGAAATCCAAGTGCCCAATCATTATGATAGGCGTGGTGACCTCTCAGCCAGTTTTGAACAACTACCTGTGGGTGACTTAGGACACGTGAGATCTCACAATGACGTGGTGAAGTACAACATGCCTTACACCTACTAGCTCTCTACTCTTCTGTTGTAAAATTTCTCCAACTGACTTCGGTACACATCCAAACTGATAGTCCGATTGTGTGGGAGTATCTGGTGGAAATGACGGTTTTGAATTCCAGCCAGATCGATGTATATCCAGCAAATTATTCTCCAACCGTTTACGTTATTAGCACTCACAATTCATTTCAGAAATGATTTTACCCGTCTGGGTAGCATTTTCTTAATTATTATAAGAAAGTAGCGCCGCATATCAAAACTGAAACCGTTTCCCATCCGTATTCGAAATTCAATCAGAACACGTTTTTAATGCTCACAGCCGAACTTGGCTAAAATGAACAATGAAATGTCTCATTGAAAGTATTTACAACGTATTAGTTTCCAAACAGTACAGCCACATTGGAAACGCTCGAACTAATACAGTATTTGTCAATGTATCTTAGAAATGTTCATGTGGAATTATTCAGGACATTGAATCTGAAAGTATCAGGACAGCAAGAAACTATAAAATAACAAAAATTTAGGTATTAATCCTACCGAGGAATATGCTGTGCATTATGATAACTGAATATGATATTAAGATTCCTGCAGGACGAATCACCAATCTGTTTCATTTGATCATCATCCAGTTTCATTTCATACTTAAAACCATGTTGAAGAGAACACTGTTTTGCACCTATTAGCAATATCAGAAGGTTCCTATGAACGGAGATAATCATTTTCGTTATGAAATACTGGATTCGGTTTGAAAAGTTCCTTTCGTTCAATAATTCGCCCATTCTGTTTGATTTTCCTTCATATGCAAAGAACATGTCATCAAACCTTGATTTTCTTCACAGGCGAAGGAGTATACATTCACCATTCTTGTGCACTGGATGGCTGTTATTGTTGTAAGTGGTGGAGCTATGATTTGGAAGGGTACCATGGGACTAGAGAAGGTATAATGACAGAATTTGCATGAATGAATTGGTGGGCGAATTAAATCACTATAACTAAAACGACCAGTATCAAGGAAGCGATTTGATCTTCGAACCTTGAGACCTGTATCCTGACACAGTCTCTCCTGACAGAGAGACCGAGACATCCAGTTTGCAAATCCTGACAGACCTCAGCATAGTTCGACTCTAGCCGAGACATGATCAGCTGAATTGGTGTTTAGTTTTATTAGGTCAATTATGATAGACTTTAAACACAGAGATTCATAAATCAATACTCTATTCTTTCCCTTCCCATCACTGGCGCGCTAAAAAGGAAAATGTCTGACAGCGTCACTCCTCATGACATTTCTCTGATAATGTTTCCTTCCATTGAATATCCGTCCACGGTTCTTACGGTATTACCTGCAACATAACTGAAACTAATGTATTCGAGATAAGATAGATGACTGAGTTACAGCTAATTATTGTGTCAGTTATTCCCCTCATACAAGGGGCTAAAGTTCCGTTGGGCATTGGTCTACCAAGTGACTGCTGCTCAGCCCAAAAGCGTACAGATTACAAGATGACGCGTGGTCAGCGCGACGAATCCTGCCTGATTTGACACGTGGCTTTCTCACCATCATATGTCTCCTCAGCTGTTCTCACGTGGGCTAATAAGATCTCGATCAAGCCCTTAGATCCAGGTAAAACTCCATGACATGGTCGGGAATCGAGCTTGGTGTCTCCCAGTAAGAGAGACGCTCTCTGCCAGTAGATCTTTGGCCCGCTTGATGTGTAAATGTGCACTGTTAAGTTATCCCTAAGCTCGAGATAGCTAGAACTCGGCTAAATAATTGACGTACTGGCCTTTTGCTCAGAGGGCCTGTTCGTGTTAATACATTCCCCTTCGTCTACGTACAACACACCACAGAACAAAAATCACAGAAGCATGCAATACTGAATACATCCCTTCATTGAGAGTTGTGGTGAAGGGCAACCGGTCGTAAAACTGGCCCAAATCCACAACGATTGCTGTCCTAAGAAATTTAAGAGGAGGAGAAAAGTAAGATTGAGAAGAAGCAGCTTGAGATGGCTAGAATGTTTGATGCCCTCATTTGATAGCACTGAAACTATTATTAAGCCCATCATCTTTCCCGTTCTACTTCGTTATTTTCCTGGTAATTTCTTCCTTCTCCTAATTGTTCTGAAAACAACACCGTGTATCATGTCTAGGCTGTACCGAAATTATTCTCTAACCAATGGATATCAGTGCATTTATTCAAAGAATGTATGAAGCGTCAATTACATCAACCGAAGATAATGTCGAGCTCGGTTAGAGTGAAACCCACGAACACGAATAGCTGCTCCATAATGAGGCATACAACGCATGACGAGGAGTGTCGTAGTATTCCATTGCTTTCCTCATTGAACGAGAAAGTGGTATTGCAGCACAACTGGGCGTAAGAGTAGCGCCTTTCATAACACCCAGATGCGTAAGTAGTGCTCTCACTGTCATTACTCTGCACGATCCACACCTCAACAGTTTCCATGCCGTCACAGCCTTAAATAAGACTGAGACTTAAGTAGTAGCATCGTTTGCTCTGGCCCATTCCAAGTGACAGATGCAAAAATACAGCATCCACCAAGAAATAGAGGCAAACGAGACAGATTCGGGTAAAAGGTACAAGAGGAAAGACATTTTCAGAGGTTGAATCTGTGTATATTAATCGTAGAATTCCTTTTTACACAATTTCTAACATAGCCACACTAATCTCGTACCATCACATTCATTGTATTAAATTAGTCAATCGTGTAACTACAATATTCGCCATGTTATTGGTATTTCCTGCATTAATTAGGTTGTATGTCCCATCAAATTCTACTTCGAAAAATATTTGTCGAGTACTCCATGTTATTTCGGTTCTTTCCCTCCTTTAACTCTTATACTACTCAGGATTTCTTTTTTGCTATTTGCTTTACGTCGCACCGACACAGGTCTTATGGCAACGATGGGACAGGAAAGGGTTAGGAGTGGGAAGGAGGCGGCAGTGGCCTTAAGGTACAGCGCCGACATTTGCCTGGTGTGAAAAAAGGAAACCACGGAAAACAATTTTCAAGGCTGCCGATAGTGGGGTTCGGACCCACTATCTCCGGAATTCTGTATACTGGCCGCACTTAAGCGACTGCAGCTATCGAGCTCGATATCCAGGATTTCTCTCACACTGTCTTCCTCCTTCGTTTACTTCTGGTTAAGACTCGTTTTCCACGTAGCTGTTTCTGTACCTTTACCCGACTTCCTTTCGTTAACCGGGCCATTCCTATGTCGCCTTGATTCGTAAATCTAAGTAGAGCCGAAGGTAAAACATGTGTTCCAGTTACTTTGAGGAGCATTTGTTCACTTTAGTTTCCTTGCATTACTTCATATTTTGTTCTGCACAACTCCCTCTGAGGATTGGGTTTTATTCTTCTAACATAAAGTAAATGATCTTGTAAAGTGTGCCATTTTTACGTTTAATCCTCGTCATCCGTCTACATAATTTAACAGCACCACTACTTCAAGAAAGGTACCAGAGATTGTTAACGTGTGTAATTTGAAGATCTTTCAGTATCCGTTTTCACGCTTGACGATTCAATTTATTTAATACACTCAGAACTTTCAACAATGATATATTTTCTGTGGAGTTTAAATTGAACTGGTAAGATATGAGCCTAGGTAGAACCTCGGAAAGATCGATCCCACACTCTCGTCAGGAATCGCTTAACAATCGATTTTTAAATTTTGTAATTATTCTAGAACAGGGTCAGCCAACTGGCTGGCGTGTGGTGTCGGAGAGCCCATGTGACGTATGAGCGCAGAAGGTGGGGAGACGGTGTAGTAGAGTGAGACGAAGAGACAGCCTCGCTTTGCAGTAAACACGTGCAGTGCCATACGTAGTGGTGGTGGTAGTGGTACAGATAGTACGTAAGTATGGATGAACCGGGCACATCATGGTGCGACAAGCTACCTGCCCCTCCGATCTTTTTATCTTTATGGGAAGATCTATATTTATTTGTTGAAAATGATAGGAATGCTACAGTTAAATGTTTAGTTTGTAGAAAAGAGCTACAGTATGTGAAAATATATAATTTACAACAGTTTTGACTACAGTTTATGTCACGCTGCAGATTATGATCGGTATCAAGACGAGGAAAGTGTACGTGTAATTACAGAACTAAAAGGTAAATTAAATAACCCTGTCGAGCATTCGATCAGTGAGTCAGCAGTTCGACTGAGTTATAAAATTTCATATTTAATTGCAAAGAAACTTAAACCGTTCAGTGATGGTGAATTCGTAAAGGAATGTTTAATTCTAGCAGGTGAGGAGTTTTGTCCAAATACCATTGAAGAGTTCGAAGCTACCAGCTTGTCCGCGTACACAGTGTCGAGAAGAATTCAAGACCTATCTGATGATGTCCACCTACAATTATTAGAACTGACGAAAAGCTTCCGGGCATACTCCTTAGCAATTGACGAGAGCACAGATATTTCAGACACGGCCCAACTAGCCGTTTTCATACGAGGGGTTGACAAAGATCTTACAATTTGGGAGGAACTACTGAATTTAGTGCCTATGAAGAATACCACGAAAGGCATCGACAATTTCAACTGCATTGTAAGTGTTGTTGAAAATGCTTCATTGCCAATGGAAAAAACTAATTTCAATAGAAATAGATGGTGCACCTTCTATGGTAGGACGCAATTCTGGAGTAGTTGGGCTCATAATACAAAAAATGAAGGCTCAATATAACTCACACACTTGTTCCAATTCACTGTATCATACATTTAGAAAATCTATGTGTGAAAAGCATTGAACGGAACAATGTAATGACCGCAGTGGTTAGAATTACTAACCTCATAAGATCAAGGGCCTTACGTCATCGGCAATTCAAGGAATTCCTAGCAGAAAGTGACAGTGAACTTGGTGATTTGCCTTATCATTGTGGTGTTCGCTGGCTTAGTCGAGGTAAAGTACTCGATGCGTTTTTTCAACTACGACAAGATAGAGCTACATTTATGGAGCAACAAAATGTGCCAGTCCCCGAACTTCAAGGTCGCAGGTGGATTTGTGACCTCGCATTTCTTGCAGATTTAACAGGTCATTTGAACATTATGAATGTTTCTCTCCCGGGAAAGGATTTAATAATTAAAGAAATGTTTGATAGAGTGAAATCGTTCAAACTAAAATTGTGTCAGTGGGAGCGTCAGTTCATGAACAGAACTATTCTACATTTTCAAAAACTGCTTACAGTGTTTGAATGTTCTACGGCTGAGGGTATTGATAGGTATGTCACAATCACAAAAAACCTTTAATTGGAATTTGATTCTAGATTTAACAATTTGGAGTGTCTGGAAACTGATTTTCAACTTTTAACCACGCAATATTCAGTTGTTGCAGATAACGTTGATCCAGACCTACAATTAGAGTTAATAGATTTACGGTGTGATAGAGAACTAAGTGATAAATATGTAAATAAGAAGGATTTGTGTGACATTTACAGACATTTTTCACAAAAATGTTTCCCCGATTGCATAGGTTTGCAGCAAGAATGTTGAGCATTTTCGGTTCTACGTATGCCTGTGAACGACTGTTTGCTATTTTAAAAACAACCAAACCAAAACAGAGAAGCCAGTTGTCAGATCACAATTTGAAGTGTGCTCTTAAACTTAGTGTTTCTCAAACATGAATTCCAAATATTGAAAAACTAGTCAACGAAAAAAACCCTACAAAAATCAAGGAAACCCACGAGTGGCAACTGAGTATCCATATCATGAGGTAAAACGTATGTTTTGAGTTTACAGATTACTCTTTGTACTGTTTTTGTTGTAAAACTGTACAGTTTGTTACTATTAGCACTCTTTTTACAGTGCATGATTTTGTAAAACACAGCAATTTTTTGTTCAGTATCGGTTTCGAAGATGCACCGAAAGAAAGCAAGTTTAGTTTGTGTATGTAGAAATAAAGTTGCTTTATAACTCTTATGCTACTTCATAACAAAGTTACGTTACAATAAAATATGTAGAGAGAATTATGTACTACACATACCGCATTGTACCTGCAGCCCTTGGGCTTCCCCCTACGAATGACGTTGTGTTTTTCCTCGCCCCTCTAGCCTTCACTTCTCAGTTACAGTACAAAGTACTTCGTTTCGCTGCCCGAGCAGAGTGTGTGACGTGTTACCTGACATCACACGTACACGCAGTTGGCTGACCATGCTCTAGAATTTCTAAGTTACTCTTTGAGTACTCTACATAGTGTTGTTTTGTCTCACATCACTTCAGATATCAGACACAATCACATTCGTTCTCGTCGATCGAGTGATAGCTAATACAACGGAAATGCTAACATTTGATTTACTTTTATTGCCTTTCCCGTGTTTGTAATATAGAGGGTGGTCGTAAATAACGTGAACCGGTTATATCACCGTAAGAGAGTTGGTCATACTGATAAATAATTTGATATTTCGCGACGATGTCGTTTTATAAGCTGTTGAAATTAATCAATCACATCGTTTCGTGGATGAATTCAAATGGGCTTTCCGAGGCGGCGTTGCCAAGTCTGCACGTCGCTTCAGACCGGCTTGAAAACACGAATAGAAGAATAGTTTTCGCCAGGGGAGGGATATGAACACGGACCTCCTAGATGACAGGATCTCGCTCTACGGTGACACCGCCTGAACTCACGGTGTGTTGTGTTAATCCTCAGTGGAGTGATGACTGTGTGAGTGAAGGGACAGTGCACATCTAGGGGTGCTGTGATAATGGTGGACACAAGAATACGGAGAGGCTGGAAAGAGCCTCAACACATGCTCTTGCTACAAGAGTAACGTCTGGCTCCTTGGCTGAATGGTCAGAGGGAACCAGGTTCCATTTCCGAACAGATCTATGATTTTAAACACTCATATAATTAATTCCCTTAGTTCTGGGACTGGGTGTTTATGCTGTCCCCAACATCCTTGCAATTCACATACCACACACAACACTATCCTCCATCACTGCAACACGCAGTTTCCCTACACACGGCAGATGTCGACAACCGTCAGCGGATGGTTTGTATTAAAAGTGCCGCACTAATCTATCAAGAGGCACACGAAATGTAAAACAAAATACCGATTAACAACCTTTGCATTAGGGTATGATGACAGGTAGGCATGAAGTACGAGCTCGCTGATATTGCACGATATCCTCGTTTGTGGACCACATTTTCATGACGTAGTAATAGTTCCCACCGTGATGGCTGTACTGTGCAGTGTGACTAACGTTCGTATGAAGTAGACAGTCTCCTTAAGTGATTAGCACCAACTAAATCTGACCACGTACAAAAACGAGCTTTGATCATTTAGTACTTCAGAAAATTGGGGTATCTGCCGTATCAGGGTAGCAGTCATGTCTGAGAAGTAAATGTCACTGTTTACTGTTATATTAATGAGCACTGACAGTCATTTTTCTGGCACATTAGAAGACACCTGTTAGGGAAAAATGCTTTCACCTTGGTTTCTCTTATACATGGTAGTAACTGAAGAGATGTCAGACACATAGCTCTATTTTATGATGTTAATTTCAACATAGGGTTTTGTAATTGCGTTGATAGTAAAGCAAAACAAGAGGTTCCTAGCCACACTAGTGATCCTCCTCCTGCTTGGCCTATCTCATCGTCAAATAGCTCCTCAATTGTAATCACGTAGGAAGAGTGGACTTGAGACCATCCCTTAGATCCAGGTAAAAATCCCTGACCTAGCCGGGAATCGAACTCGGTGCCTCTGAGTGAGAGGCAGACACGCTAACCTCACACCACGCGACCAACATACCCATCCCAAAGCAATTTCCAAAATCCCGTTTCCCCTTAGGAAAACAACAGCGCATAGTTAAAAAACAAACGCACACATTACTGCTGATGGTTCGTGACAGGCATTTGGTTCCCAAACTGTAATTTGGAAATCCCAGAGGGATGCCGAATTTTTATAGAACTCAAATCCCGCTGCTGACCATACTTCAAATAATAATTATTCAGTTTTCTACTGTCGCCTCTGTGGTGTAGTGGTTAGCGCGATAATCTGCTACCCCTGGAGGCCCGAGTTCGATTCCCGGCTCTACCACGAAATTTGAAAAGTGATACGAGGGCTGGAGCAGGGTCCACTCAGCCTCGGGAGGTCAACTGAGTAGAGATGAGTTCGATTCTCACCTCAGCCATCCTAGAAGTGGTTTTACGCGGGTTCCCACTTTTCCTCCAGGCAAATGCCGGGATGGTACCTAACTTAAGGCCACGGCTGCTTCCTTCCCTCTTCCTTGTCCGTCCCTTCTAATCTCCCCATCCCACACCAAGTACCCTGTTCAAAATAGCCTGGGCGAGGTACTGGTCATCCTCCCCAGTTGTAACCCCGACCCAATGTCTCACGCTCCAGGACACTGCCCTTGAGGCGGTAGAGGTGGGATCCCTCGCTCAGTCCGAGGGAAAAAACCAACCCTGGAGGGTAAACAGATTAAGAAGAAGAAGCAGTAGAAGAAGAAGAAGTTTTCCACTTCAGTTTTGCGAAAGATGGTACATTTCTCAGGACTAAGAGCACTTTATACTTAGCTTCACTTGATTTAAAATACTTATCCAGAACAGGCAACCAAGTGACACAGATTGGGCCTATCTCACCCACAATGCTAGTCCACGGGCAAGACCAAGATATTTCAATATTCTGAAATAGAAACAGAAGAAAGGAAGATACGATATTGGTGGAACCCAAAATCAGAACCCATCATCAGTATTCAAGCATTAGATCTTCAAACGATACTGCATCGCAGACCTATTGAACCCCATGATTGATTCACCAGATTCGGGATTATGTTTCATTACCTTCTAACAAGAATGTAATGAGAGGTCCATTCCTGAACTTTGAAGCGTTTCATAAGATTCCAACTCCTTCAAACGACGTCTGTTTCAATAAGTAAATGCACAGAAGGTGTGATATTTGCAAGGCAATTAGTCCACCACTCGGAGGTGAATGCTCGACACGATCAATGGTCGCAGATGTGTCAAGGAGTATGATGCGTGTTGTTGAATTTTCATTAGCGGGAAGTGCTTGTGCGAGTGGTCTACTACACAAGTTATACTGCACATAGCCTCGTATATCATGCCAAGTTGACGAGCTCTATAGGCGGGGCTTTGTGATAAATAATTTCCATTAGACTTAATGGGACACTCAAGAGCGACGAGAATATCGAAGCTCTGCTGTATGTCATGTGGTTGGATAGTGTTTCCATCGAAGAGAAGTGCTTGGTTAAGAATTTTACGGAGTAAGTTCCATAATTTGTCGCATGATAGGAGAATTAAGGGAAGTCTGTTGAGCGATGAGCCAAGTATCATTATGAAAATTGTCATGCTTCTGAACCCACTGGCATATCCCAGAGAGAATAGCGGCTTATATAGGGAGCCGTAACAGATTATTATTTGAAGCTAGTTCCAAAACTCTAGCAGGACTGAATATGGTTTCTCCCACATTATAGTGCGACAAAATTTGGGTTGGGCGAATAATTTCGACATTTTAGTGATATTCATTCACTTCTGCCGCAGGGAGACCTACTTGGATTAGCATATAGAACCAAATACGTGTATTAAAATCAATTTCTTCCCTGTATGCTTATTTGAAGACTATTAGTATATAATGGACCAAGCGACAAAAAATAAAATACTGAGAAAAATGACTTTCTCTGTGTAAAAGGTTTTATATTCTCAGGACGTATTTTTCAAAATTGTATTAGATAAAATAGCACTATCATGTTAGTCTTTACTGAACATACAACACCATGAAACAATTTATTAAAAACCAAATAATATGAAATGTGGCTTTGTGCTACAGGAATATGAAATATAATGGCCTATGTTATGAGTAGAACACATTGGATGGAAATGAATAATAAAATAAACAGATCATTTTCTCCTACGTACAAGCAAAACTATTTTTTTTTTACAATTCGCTTATCGTCACACTGACACATACAGTTCTTATGGTGACGATGAGATAGGAATGGCCTAGGAGTGGGAAGGAAGCGGCCGTGGCCTTAATTAAGGTAGAGCCCCAGCATTTTGCTGGTGTGTAAATGGGAAACCACGGAAAACCATCTTCAGGGCTGCCGACAGTGGGGCTTGAACCCACTATCTCCCGGATGCCAGCTCACACCTGCGCGCCCCTAACCGCACGGCCAAATCGCCCGGTGCAAAACTTAATAAACTATACTTTTAATTAATCAACAATGAACTGTTTATAAAAACAAACAAAGCTAATTATTGCAGTAAAGTTGTTTGACTGCACCATTATTATGCCAAATGTCTTATAACTGAAATAATATTGCTGCAGAAGGTTTTGGTAAAAAGGTTTACTTTCATCCTTGAGGTAATCCAACATAACTCGCAAGTCCGCCTTATTCTCAGTTGACATTTATGGGGACTTTTGCAGTGGTCAAACAGGCGTATTGAGATTCCTGCTACCCGTAAAAAGATGGATGGCGTTACTTCACCGAGTGTGATACTCAACGTATAACTGACCATGGTAACGCTGTCCCTTGAGAACAAAGAGATTACCTCACTGAAGAAGTCCGCGTGAATTACTATTTACAAATTTTCACTATGTTACGTGAAACGTCTGGAAGGGTGAGAGACACAATAAATCCTGGATATGAACAGGTTTCTCTAATGGCACAGATGTTCGTTTCAAACTAAACACATGAACAGCAAAACAGCACAAAGCCTAATATATCTTCAAACGGCATCTTTGGAAACGTTCTGGAACTACTTCCAGGTCCAAGTTGAATTGGCCCATTATATAATTAAATAATGGATGCTTCATAGCACACTTTAGGACAAGAAAATGAAAATCAAAATTTTTGTCGCTTGGCCCTTTATACCGTGTGATTCAGCTGTTCCTTCCAATGTAGTTTTATGTAACCCCACTAACGTGTGACATGGCTATAAGGTGGCTATTCCCCTGCAGGCCTACTGTATGGTGCTAATGTCCATTGAGCACATTTTTCACGCTATTCTGAAGCCTACTGACAGGTTATATCGTCCGCTCGCAAAACAATGATGTTTGAAATCATGTAGCGACGTCATTTGACCATGTAACTATGATAATGTGCCGTACCTCTTGACAAGGTGTAACGAAGACGGGAATCAATGCATTAAACTAGGTAACAGTGCAGTAATTAATGTCTTAAACACCGAACTGGATAACGTACGTACTCCACTCTCATCGTACTACCAGCACGCTTCCAGAATTGTATCATAGCGGATGTGGTTAGGCATTAGCGTAGCAATCGACGGAATGTGTCATCGGTGTTTCGAATCCTCCATCGCTCAAATATTTTTTGCATCGGTATGATGTTTGAATAAGTAAACACGTTTGCCACAAACAAACAGTAGAACGACGCTGTATTTCGTAAACCATCTGAACGAAGAACTGCCAGGGAAATGGATAGGACGAGGATGCCCTGTTTCTTGGCCCCCGAGATCACCGGATTTAACGCCTTTAGACTTCTTCTTATGGGGGCATTTCAGAAACGTCATTTACATTCAAGCGCCGGAGAACTCCGATCATCTCCGGCAACTCATCACGGACACCTGCCGAGAAATTACACCTGGAATGCTCCAGCGCGCAAGACGATCTATTGGACACCGGGCCCGAATGTGCATAAACCAGAACGGTCATCACATCGAGCATGTGCTGCGGAAAAAAAAAATGTCAGGGCACTTGTGTTCCTGTTATTTCTGGTCCATATGTGTCCGGCCTGCTAACTACTCGGCCCTTCTTATTGCCACAAACATATTCATTAACATACAATTTGCATGAAAGTAGGTAATTAACTGGCGTTACTGGGAGAGTTGGCCATGCGGTTAGGGGCACGCGGCTGTGAGCTTGAATCCGGGAGATTAGTGGGTTCGAATCAACTGTTGGCAGCCCTGAAGATGGTTTTCCGTGGTTTCCCATTTTCACACCAGGCGAATGCTGGGGCTGTACCTTAATTAAGGCCACGGTCGCTTCCTTCCAACTCCTAGGCTTTTCCTATCACATCGCCGCTATAAGACCTATCTGTGTCGGTGCGATTTAAAGGCAGTAGAAAGAAAAAAGAACTTACATTACATCACATTACGTATTATATCTATATACTGTAAATAAAATTGTAGGGGGCCCGCTGTCTGTAATTTCTTTTGTTTTGCCAATTTTTCAGATATTTATCCGTTTTAGGTCAACTCAAGAACAAATCGGTGGTTTTTACTTTTCGTGTCTGTTTGTCTGTCTGTTTGTCTGTTTGTCTGTTCCACCATCACGTCGAAACGGCTGGATAGATCTCAACCAAACTTCATATTTAGAGTATACTCATCCCGGGGAAGGTTTCGATATGCATATCATTTTAAAATCTTTGAATAGAGGGGGGGTTTATAGGAAAACCAGAATGGTTTTTCCACCATCACGTCGAAACGGCTGGATAGATCTCAACCAAGCTTCATATTTAGAGTATACTCAACCCGTGGAAGGTTTCGATATACATACCATTTTAAAATCTTTGAATAGACGGGAGGTTTATAGGAAAACCAGATTTTCTCTTATACTATTGATTTTCTGTAAACTTCGTTTACCGTACGTGAAACGTCTCTTCATTATAAAAACTTTCGTTTTGTTCATAATTTACCTTACTCCTCACATGACGGAGAAATTTACACTTTTCTGCTGGTACCATGCTCTGCATTGAGTGACCGACAGACCGACAACGAACCTACAGGTTACCATGGCAACGTCTCTGACTGCATGCCAGCAGGGAAGTAACGTATTGCAATTATCCTCATCATGCTTTTAAATTCGTGGTTGTTCCTTGGGTAGAAGGCAAGAGAGGCGTCAATCGGCCTATCTGCGGGATATTGGCGGAATATCGTTGGAGGTTATAAGCGCCCTCGAATAGATTAAGTAATAACACCATTAGTCATCTTCTTATTATTTGTTTACCTAAGAATCACTGGACCTAAATTTCTCCTCTGTTACCGCTTTATTATATCCATAACTCACACTGGCATAATTTATTGAGGGGCATTTGATTTTCCAATACATTCACTTGGCATTTACATATTTGTCGTTATCCGGCTGTCCTCAGTTTTAATCCATTTTCTATTACTTTCGATTTTCTTAACTGTATTATTTTCTTCCTTAATTACGCCGTATGTACGCGAGTGCTAGAAACTACTGGATGTATTTCCACCAAGATTCATATTTAGAATACACCTGTCCATGATAGGTTTTAGGACAAATATTGTTTCTAAATCCCTGAACTGACTGGGGGGTTTATACGAAACCGAAACAGTGATTTTGCACTTCCACAAAATATACACAACCAAACTTAATGGAAATCTACCTACCTTGGTAGAAATTAATTTCTAAACCTTTTTTCTCATGTGCATCATTTCGATACGAAGATTAATAAGGGAGACTTACCTCACGAGCGGGTGCGTGTAAAGCGTATTCCTTACAACTTGAAAACTACTGAAGACATTCGAACCAAAATTTATATTTAGCATCCACCTGTCCAAAGGTAGGTTTTAAACGTAAATAACATTTCATGTTCCGGAATAGACTGGCGGTTTATAGGGACCCGAAATGGTGATTTTACTCTTCCACAATATATACAGAACAAGACCAACCTGACTGGAAATCGACCAAACGTCATGGAATTCCACCTCTAAACCTTTTTTTCATGTGCATTTTTTCGTCAGGAGGATTAATAAGGGAGATATCATGAATGGTCAGTTTTGCAGGTTAAGTCCAGCGGACATAGCCCAAAAGGTGTTTTACATGGAGCAGATTCCTTATCTATATAAATCAAATCGTAACGGCTGTGTGCCTCTACACTGACTATTTTGGCGAAATTTTCGTACAGCTTTCCGTTTAAGGGGTAATAATGACCATCTGCATAATTTTTGGTTTAGTTTCCTGAAAGTCCTAATTTTTACCCGCTTCGCCCAAAATCCAGATTGCGGCATAATCTGCCAGAAGAAAAAGAAGATAATTGAAATTTGACAAAATTATACGTTTTAGCCTGTAACGAACGGAAAACATCCAAGATCATTACATTTTTCACTTTTTATCCCCGAAGAATATCGAAATATGCAGGCAATTTTAATGATGGTGCAGACCTTCGGAAATTCCTATCACATAACAGATTGCACAATCTCCGTTCAATTTGGAATGATCTACAACCTTGGTCTTATGACTTTTTGCCGTATCTGTATCCCTTTTACGTTTGGTTTTTCTCTATTAATCGATGTTAAGTCAATTTGGAATTTTCACATGCATAAGTTAATTCATACTTTCAATTACTTATATGAAATACAGAATCATCAAACTCTTCACGAAAATTGGCCCACCCACTAGCCATATGTGAGCCAAATGCTATGTATGTAGCTGTCACATAATTATCCGAAAAGTAATGTAATGTGAGATAATCTTACAAAACCTTTACCCTGTTCCACATTTCTAACTCAATCTGACCCAAGAATAGATGACATATCATAGGAGCAACCATTTAGGCCACTAAATCTGGCGTGTCTTATGGTATAATCCTTTGTCGATATGACGTACGCTTAGTAGCAGTTAATCTGTAAATGAAGGTCTTCAATATTGTAAACACGCATATACTTTCGTATGTCGATCTATATATATTCACTGATGTCGATTTGTAGCGATCGAGAAAGGGTGGGTCTGCTATTGTAATCAGTACTCCCCACACCGACTTTGACTGGCAGTAGGAAAGGGTTCCTTCTCCAACTCCTGTGTAACTGTCATTAGTAAGGAAGGCCTACAATTGTAATGATTAGTTCCCTTCTCGATTTGACTTGCAGAAGGCAAGTGAGCATGCAGTTTTGTTTAAAACTCCCCTACCCGATTGTGTTTGGCAGTAGGCAAGGGTGCCCGCCATTATAAAGAAATGTCCTCATCTATAATGTGACTGGCATTAGGCATAGTGGCCTGCTATTTTGATGGAAACTCACCAACTTGGTGTGACTGGCAGAAAGCTGGCTGGCAGTAGGAAAATGGGCCTGGCAGTATAATGATAACTGCACAACTCAATTTCGAGTGATAGTAGAGTAATTGCCTGCCATTATAATAAAAACTCCTCAACTGTAATCTGTCTGGAAGTAGGAAAGGGGGGCTGCCATTTTAACGAAAACTCCCCAACTCGATTCTGTCCGCGTAGTAGGCAATGGGGCCTGCAATTATAATGTAAACTTCCCAACTCGATTGCGAATGGCAGTAGGCAAGTGAGCCTGCCGTTATATCACAAATCCGTAACAAACACTTTACATTGGAATCAACGTACGGGGACCTCCCCATGCTCTCGGATAACGCTAAGAGAGATGCAATTTTACAACAATCTTATTTACTGCATGTACACTATTTACTTCGATATTCGAATACAATGTAGAATACCGTAGCAAAGCACGGGGACATTCGCTAGTATTTCAAAATTTTGTAATCTTCCCCGCGGACTTGAACCTCTCACCTGATATGCAAGTCCACACCACCACGCCTTTATGAACTACACTACGATTCCGTACGGCACACAGGGCAGCTTATATCAAGTATTGGGTTTACAGCGATCACAATATCAATTTAGTGTTTCGCCGCGTGTCAGGTTCATATGATCTAGAAGGCACACGCATGTCTTCCTTTGTTTGATACGAGTATAACATTACGCGTCCTATCATGGTCAGGCGGTAAATACCAAGATATCCGGTTGTGTTGTCTGAGCATACTGGCAGGGCAGATGTTTACAGAACGAAATTAATATTGTGGATTTCATAAAACTGCTTTGGAAGGGGTGACTGAATCGCACAATATACTCAATTCTTCATTTAAAACACCTGAATTTAAAATGAGTATAGCCCTAAAGTGTGGAAATGATTATGTAAATGTGTTTACCCTTAAGTCGATAATTAACAGGAGAATAACCACTAAGAATGAAGTGTTAATTTAAAGTTTACTGATGAACTGTGTACTCCCTAATTAAAAAATTCTGAGAGTCACTAGGAGGTATCCGGGAACTTCTGCGGGAAATCTATGGTATACTATACAATCCCGTGCCGTGCTGAGTGGTTCAGACGGTTAAGGCGCTGACTTTCTGACCCTAACATGGCAGGTTCGATCCTGGCTCAGTCCGGTGGTATTTAAAGGTGCTCAAATACGTCAGCCTCGTGTCGATAGATTTATTTTCACCTTAAAAAGTTCTGCTGGACAAAATTACGGCACCTCGTCGTCCCCGAAAACGGTAAAAGTAGTTCGTGGTGCGTAAAGCAAATCACTGTGAATTATATACAGTATATCCCGTGATATAGTATTTCATGGGATGGTGTAATTGTTGAAACGAATGAGGCAAGACTGAAGAATGCTGTTAGAATGGTGTACTTAGTTTGGCTTCCAATTATTATTGATCAGGACTGCGACGACTACGAAGAAAAGAAAAATAACAACAACAATTATGTTTTAATGGGTCGAACAGCGCAGTCATAGGGTCCCAGTAAGAAAACAGTATCTATTGAAAGATAAATAGCATTGATGGTTCTTGGAGATTTAAATTGTTTGAGGTGCTTACAATTATGCTGCTTGATAAAGGCGCGTGGTCAAAATGCTGTCAGTAGATAGTTCAGACTTAAGTTATTTATGTTAGGTAGTGAATTGGATGATAAGTCTGGAAGGTAGCTGTTGTGATACAACTAAAGCGTAAGCTTATCAATTGGATTGCACTAAAAAGCTAAGATTGACTGTGCACAGAGACTCACTGTCCAAAATAATTAGTAAAGAGCACGTTCTTGAATTTTTTCATATTTACGGTAAACCAGTTTCAAGCCATGTGCCGGGTCATGTGAAGAAGCTTCGAGTATACGGGGTTAGTGACGCCTTTCATACACCTCCATGACGGTGGTGAAGAATGACTATGGACTATTACTGCAATGAATATGACAGGGGGGACCGAAGAACCTAGAGAAAATCTGCCCTGCTCCTGCTTAGTAAAACACAATTCCCACGTGAAGTAGTAGAAATTTGTACTTTAGGCACAGCGATCAGTATCCAATGCTTGACTCTCTGAGCCATGAAAGGGCCTAAAAAACTTTTATATTTAATCAAAAATGTAACTGACGGCTAAAACACTAAGAGTAGAAGGTGTTATTTGTTGATAGATTAAGATAGCAATTTAATGTATTTCTCATTTCTTCGCGGCCAGGCTGAGTAGCTCAAACAGTAGAGTGCCGGCTTTCTGAGTTCAGGTTGGAGGGTTCGGTCCTGGCTTGGCCCGGTGGTATTTAAAGTTGTTCAAATGCATCAGCCTTGTGTAGGTAGATTTAACGGCACCTTAAAGAAATCCTGCGTGCAAAAATTGCGGCACTTCGGCTTCTCTAAAAATCATGAAATCATGAAAATCATGGGACGGGAAACCGGCATCATTTCATCCTACAAAACGCCAAATGCAGTAGAAAGTAAACTGAGAAACGCTGGATAGTTGAACCAATCAACTGATCATATTTCTAACTATCATTATCGCGCATGTCTTCCATTCATAAAGAGATGGATGGCGTAATTCGCACAAGCTTTGAATGGCAAATATTTTTTTGTGTAATACATTATGTAGTATTTTTGTTATTGTAATGTAAATGTGTGCTTTAATTTAATTTCGTTGCACAGGAATATCTCCCCAATTACAATGTACTTAATAATAACAATAATAATAATAATAATAATAATAATAATAATAATAATAATAATAATAATAATAATAATAATAATAATTTGTTGGGCATGTACTGACATGTCAGCTACATTAATTACCAACACACAAACCATTTCTGACACATCGCATCAGGTTATCAGAAAGACGTAATACATATACTACATCCATGTGGCTGTTGACAAAGGTGGACCAAACCCTTTAGATTATGCAGTAACAAGAATAGTGGACTGTGAAATTAGCGGTGAATATTGGCTTCTTATGAGTTACGTTTTCACACTAGAAGTCGGGTCGTGCCAATTAATCGGACTAATTATAAAGATTGAAATCATGAGGTGTGTACAGCACGCCTACGTGGAACTACGGGCTCCTGAATTTAGTGCTTGGTATATTATTCTTCCACTAACAAATACGGTTTTACAGCTACGCCAGGGTGTTAGAAATGTTGTGCCATAGTTCTTTCAGGTTCCGGTGTATCTACAGACACAAGGCTGGCGTATCTGAGCACCTTCGAATACCATTGGGCTGGCCAGGATTGAACCTGCGACTTTGGGCCCCAAAAACCGTCGATCTACCTGAGCGACTGAGCCCGGCTTCAAAGATTGTAATATAAGGTGTTGGTGAGGACCAACAAATTCCTCCTGTTAAAATTAATTATTAACTAAGGTCTTAAATGATACCCTGTTTCAACTCGCCGTGGAAGATTTTATTACTATTGAAGATACAAACATTGACAGCGCTTCCTCGGTGCCAATCGGCTGGTGAATTTCGCTTCCAATTATGACGGGGTAACACAAACCGAATGAGGCACTTGGGATAAAGTGTAGCTCAGAATGGAACATGAAACCGTCAACTCAACTTCCAGTGCCAGCTGAAGTTAATAGAACGAGTGAGTGAAGTCAGATATTTTTACAGCAGCCAGACATCTATTCTTACATTAAATCATAAAATGAACATTTCTTACATACTTCATGTTACCGAAATCTCTTCGCCTTTGCGAAACTTGACGTAACAGCAAAATAAAAATGCAATGTTCACTGCAGAAATTACCTATTAGTTTACGTAATCACCTGCTACGCTCAAGGTTGCGGACATGAATCCCAGTGGAGTGCTTAAATAGGCGGGAACCGTGATACATTTTAAAGAGCAGCACTTCAGTGTAAATTTCTTTCATACTCTTAGAAGCTGTAGTCATTGAATGGATGATGAACAGAATGATGGACACACGGCTTAACTGCTATTTCCAATTTGTTTTACGTTGCACCGACATAGACAGGTCTTATGGTGACGATGGGATAGGAAACGACCGTGGCTTTATTTAAGGTACAACCCCACTGGGTGTAGGTGACTGTCTTGTCCTCTGCTCCAGCCCAACTGGTGGTCATGGCCGTTAAGGCGTGAGGTCTATATGATCTGACACCGTGGTTAGCCGGTTCGAGTCCCGTTGGTCAAAAACATTTTCACCACCAGAATGTTGGCCGGCATGGTAGGAGAGGTGGTGATATACAAAATCGAATCACTGGATTGCGAGCCAAAAGCCTGGATAAAATTCCAAACCTCTCTGCAGTGCTCATACGGAGTGAGGGCATATGACGCTGCTGACGGTGATTTGTCCGTCGGATGGGGACGTAAAGTTTTGAGTAGACCCTTTGTGTTATTCGACAGGAGTTAGCTACGTGCGACACCGGGTTTCATCCTCCTCCTACTTCATTTTTATCCAGACCCGTATGTCGCCTATTGTATCAAATAGAAGGACCGGCACCAGACAAGTCGAACATGTCCTCGGACACTCCCGGCACTAAAAGATATACGATGAATAAATAAATAAATAAATAAATCCTCTACTCCAGCTGTTCCCATACTCTCGTAGCAATTCCTAAGACGGAAAGTTACTAAAACCAGCATAGTGCCTCATACATTAGAAACTTCAACGTTACTAGATAACTTAACAGCAAGGGATTATTTAGATTGACGTCGCTGATCATCATGCCTGTAAAATGTCCTAGGTTTTTGTTCTGTGTTATCATCACGCGCGTGTATGTGTTATGAATTTGAGCAAAAAAAGGGAATATGTATGCATGGATCTCACTGATTATTTGAATAAGGAATGAAAATATCTAGTGAAATGTACGTAATATTCATGTAACTTGCATATAAAATACATATATCGAAATACTGAACTATTACCTGACGTGGAAGAGGAATTCCAGCCCATTCTACACTTAGAAAGGAGATATATTCAGGATTCACTACAGTTAATTTAAACAGACGCTTAGAATTTCACCTGCATAACACATGGTTCCTGAACAGGAAACATCCTGGAACATACTTCAACTTCTAGTAACTTTCTTCTTTTATGATGTAATCGCCGTCTTTCACCTACTTCCATAGCGTTTCAGTGTCAGATACTTATAAGGAGACCAACAATCAGTGTTTAAATGTTCAATTGACAAGCTTTCCACGTCGTTCTTAAACGGTACAGCATTGTGAAGTCGGTTTGTACAATTTACATCCACTCCAGTCCCACGTGGCGGAATTCTCCAAAGACTGAAACTAACAGATGAATTAAAATCTGCACACGACCTGTAAAATGCCACGAAGTACACAGGTTTAAAACGAGACTTTGTTCTGCAGGTAGCTAAGCTACGCGGCTCGTATAACACGGTGTTAGGCATGCAGAGCTCAAATGGGGATAGCAACGTATTCAAAGTCAGAATCATCTGTGCAACTCTGTGACAGTCGAAGTTCACAGTGAGCAATGAAATTAACTGGCAGAATTGTGAGAGGAAAACGATAATGAGAGACCGAAGTTTGTAATAGCTAGGTCATGTCCTTTGGCAAAGAAGATGTCTCACAACACGCTTGTAGTTGGTTGCGCACAAGATTCATAAAGGGCTCATTGGTTCCCATTACTTTGAGATCCTTACATTTGTCACTTGCACTGACGTTGCTCGAAATACGTTATCTCTCCTCAACACATGCGTCGTGCGACAGAACACACAGGTTTCCCGCTCGACTGCAGAGCGGATTCCCAGTGTCTTACTAGTCGCAAAGATAAAATTAAGTTTAACTAGATGTCAAATCTGATGACTTGCGATCTTTTCACATACTGTACTCAAAATAAAGTACTGCAATTGATGTGACGGGAACAGTATGTATGTATGTATGTATGTATGTATGTATGTATGTATGTATGTATGTATGTATACCGATAATGTATTACACTCCGATCCGGGAAGATTCATCGCACGTGGAGCAGTGAAAGGTACACGTGACACGCTGGCAGCATGGTTTATTTTTTGCTAGTTGCTTTACGTCGCACCGACACAGATAGGTCTTATGGCGACGATGGGACAGGGAAGGGCTAGGAGTGGGAAGGAAGCGTCCGTGGCCTTAATTAAGGTACAGCCCCAGCATTTGCCTGGTGTGAAAATGGGAAACCACGGAAAACCATTTTCAGGGCTGCCGACAGTAGGATTCGAACCTACTATCTCCCGAATACTGGATACTGGCCGCAGTTAAGCGACTGCAGCTATCGAGCTCGGTAGCATGATATTTATAAGGCAGGTCTACAGTTTGTCTCAATCGTCGGAATCGGAAAATATCACTCAGAGTTTCATAAATGTGAAAATGCAGTACAATGGACCCTTGGTGCCAGCATTTCTATAACTGCGCGGCTTGCTGGGTGTTCTCCTGTCGCTGTTGTGATCATTGCACTGAAAAATGAAGAACGATGGGCGAACGACACGTCATCCAGCGTTGCGTCGACAACGGCTCATTGATGCAGAGGTCAGCGGAGGTTGTCATGCATTGTTCGGAGCGACCGCAGGGTCACAGTTCGAGAAATCGCCCAGAGATACAACAGTGATGCCTGGGGCAATGTTTTACAGCATAAAGTTCAGCGAACACTTCTGTACATAAGACTGCGTACGTCAGTGAAAACTCCACTCCACCGACACAGCGAATGAGGCGGGCAGAAAATCATCGATATTGGACTCTGGATAGTTGGAAAAACGTCGCCAGACCCGCTATATCCAGATTCCTGGCTAATCACACCAACGGCCGAGCGTATGTACTCCGGTTATCACCAGAGACTATATATAGCGCTAGGTTGCACTGTTGGGTGGAGACGGCCAGTGGAGGAGGTGTGATGGTCTGGGCGATACATTCATGAGACACGCTGCGGCACATTATTCCGATACACCAATCCATGACAGCTATCAGTTATCTGGATGCTATAGGATGCTATAGGGAACCAAGTTCATCCGTTCATTTTCAGCAGTGTTCCCTGCGGGCGATGGTCACTTCCAACAGGACAATGCATCACGCCACACTACCAGGATTGTGAAGGACTGGTTGGAGGAACATGGCAGTTAATTTTCTTTTAATGTTATGGCCCACCAATTATCAAGAAAAATGAACTAAAGTACATTTTTGATTCGACTTGGAGAAGGGGGTTCGTGCTATATCAGCACCGCACCGTAAAATGCTCTCCAAATGGAAGACCTGCTTTTGCCATTGTGATTTCAGACTACGCAGGATACCTTCCACGACCTGGTTGATGCTTCGCCAAGGGGCTGTGCTTCTGCGGTCTAAAGGTGATTTCGTACCGCATTTTGTAGGTGGTCATAATAAAATGGCTCATCGGTATATGCAATGTATGTATGTGTATGTATGTAGCCTCAAGGTGCTAGGGTAGCATCTCAATGTCTGGACTTGCCGTTAGATTTATGGTTCGTCCAAGGATTTTATTTCCGGATTGAAAGTGAACTAGGGTTCGCTCAGCTTCATGAGATAAATATAGTCTTTCAACTGTGTGATAAGAACGTCATTGGGTCAATTCTAGAAAGCAGACAATATAACTAATGGCGTGGTATCTGTAGGTGTCCAGCTAGGGAGCAGTCGTCTCGGCAGGCGGAGACCTTTAATGAGACGAAGGGAGGGATGGTACTTGCTGGCTTGACGAAGATGTCTGGTACTCAGTGCGTATACTCGAAAGCCTTAGAAACGGCCTGATTCATTGCTGAACGGCTTCGGAATGGGAACGTTCAATCTGGTACGCAGTCCACCTCGGTTAGAACTCTTCAGAAGATATGCGGTCCACAAGCTAAGATCGTACGACAATTATTTATACTAGTGCTAGCTGCCTCTGTGGATCCGTGGTAGAGTGTCGGCCTCCGAATCCCAAGATAGCGGGTTCAAACCCGACAGAGGTAGTCGGATTTTTGAAGGGCGGAAAAAAAAGTCCATTCGACACTCCATGTCGTACGATGTCGGCATGTAAAAGATCTCTGGTGATACATTTGGTATTTACCCGACAAAATTAATTAAATCTCAGCCATAGACGCCCAAGGGAGATCCGGTTTACTCTGTCTGCCATCTAGCGGACCTAGAGTAAAACGGAACGTCGAAATTGACGAGCAGACAGCCAGATGGCGTCAAATCGAAATGTCTGCACACGGTAGCTGAGGCCATACGATTATTATTATTATTATTATTATTATTATTATTATTATTATTATTATTATACTAGTGCTTTACTGAATTGGAAATTTGTAATGTAGAGTCGTACGAGGAACCTGTGGTCAAAGTACCATTACAGATATGCTCACAACTCAGCGCACAACCTGCAGGTATCGAGTGGTTGTGAAGGTTTCAATGACACTGAACTTTGAATAAGACCATCTGCTTCAGCATGACCAGCCTTTCCTCCGGATATTCGATAAGGGAACGAGGACATCCGTCCGGGTACTTTCAATTTAGCCAAGTTCTAGCTACACACAGATTAACTGGAGTTAACGGGGAACTGGTAGTCGAGTGGGGATGACATACACATTTTGTGCTCAACTGTAGAAGTGTTGTAAAGAAAGGAATAGAATTAAGTAATTTAATAGATATATACTTACCAGATAATGTAACAGGAGTTGAATCATGGCTGAGAAATGATATAATGGATGCAGAAATATTCTCACGGAACGGAAATGTGTATCGTAGTGATAAGATAGGAATGGTAGGATGGGGAGAATTCATCTCGTGAAAAGAGAATTTGTAAGCTACGAAAAACCTAATCAATATAAGAAAATATTTCCACGTAATCGATACCTTTCTTTTATTTTGCCTTTGGCAATTTATAAAATCATTAAGAATAACAGGACATGTTTCGATCGTTTTGCGATCATCATCAGCTGTATACACAAAAGGTTAGATAAAACAGCATAAAGCAATTACATAGTTAAATCTTTGTTGACTTTAAGAACTAATGTTAGTAAAGGACGTGTGGGTTGCAGCAGGGGGGGGGGGTGTTACAAGGACGTTAAACTTAAAAATGAATTAAAAATACTATCTATGAGCTAAAAGGTCTTTAGTATCATTTAAGATCCCGAAGGCTTAATAAAATCACCTGTTGTTTAAAAAACTAATTGGTGTTGTGATCCTGAAGAAATGTTTTTTGCTGAAATATGCTTCTTCTTTACTTGACTTCTAGTTTTCTTCTTCGTCACTAAATTCCTTAATTACGGGAAGTAAAGGAAGTGAATTGGACAGGGATCCTACAACAAGCTATCCAACCTGATATGTTTATGAATACAATTCATAATTCAACCAACAGCGGATACACACTTTCCACTTATAAAAGGATAAACAAGAGGATAAGCCTATCTAGTACAGTACAAAGTGACGAAGAAGAATACTACGGGCGTCAATTCAAAAGACCTGCATCTGGCGAGCCGAACCCGTCCTGGGATCTCCCGGCACTAAAAGCCATACGCCATTTTATTTACAACAGTGCAGACAATATCATTGTATAATTACTCTTGAAACGTGATAGCGGGATCAATATTGATGACATAGAGTAAAAAGGGGAGATAATAATACAAAGATAAATAACCACTAAGCACTTACACAGTATTTGGTCGTAATTTTATTCTTAAAATGCATTGATTGTTTCAATTATTAACAAGAAAGTGTCTTGCTGGTGGTAAAACAATGCATTTATATGACAATGTTCTAGATTTATATAAATACAGTTTTCATTTCATAATTCAACATTCTTGCTTTAACATTTAAAATATTTACTTTGGAATATTCATTAATATTTAGATCATTGATGTTAAGAAATATGTTAAACGCTTGCTTTATGAGGAATACAGAACACTGTACTCGAAATGAAAATTAAGATAATGAAGGAGCAAGAAATCTTCAGATAAGGTTTATGGGCGTAGAGGACGGTGAAAACGGGTTCAAATTCATGAGTGTAATTGTATGAAAATTCAACACGAACTCAAGAGATAGACAGACAGACAGACAGACAGACTGTGCGGGCTCACTGTGAACGAACATCAAGCTGCTAGCCCACAAGATACACACACACGCACCACCGAGTCGGGTGTCGGGTCTGGAATAGCTATATACAGTATCAACTCTGAACTAACTCACCAACTTATGTTCAAATTGTACAATAGATCCTCAATCAGGCTGAGCAATTTGAAATACTGAAGGCCCTTGGGAAGTTACAAGACAGAAAATATACATGAAAAATCTGCTGTAATAAATACACACTGAGAGTAAAATAACCTTGGTTCTTTTGCGAAACAACCGCAAGCACAATATATTAATACAAGAAGTACAAAGTATTTTACGATATCATCAGCATGAAAACTGGATCACACATTTTACATGGATCATGGTTCATGTTGGTAATGAAAGAAACGAACTTTGCAGACCATCTAGCCAAACAAGCTGCAAATAGCCCGGACTTAAAAGTGGCTTACAATCGAACACCTCTCAATACAATCAACTAAGACCTTAGGGATGAAACCATTCGATTGTGGGAGAGTGAGTGGAAGAATACTACAAACGGAAGCACAACAAAATCATACTTTCCTAATGTACGGAGTACACTGAAAGTTAAACTAAACCAATGTCATAATATTTCACCTCCCATATGACAACAGGCCACGGGAAATTTGGTGAATACTTCTTTAGGTTCAAAATAACAGAAGACACTACATGGGCGTGTGGTGAAACAAATCATGACCATATCCCTTGGGGGTGTAAGTTACTCAGTCCCGAGAGAAGTCAACTTTGTGGAAGTGTTATAAACTCAGTGGGCCACTGGCCGATGGAGAAATACGTACTCGTGGACAAACACCTAAAGGAATTTTCTAAATTTCTAAACAAAATAAATGTTGACATCGTACAACGAGCAAGCAGATAATATTGACAAAAGACATATGTAATTAATTGTATACAGAGTGTTAATTAGTCATTTATATATGATCATGTAGCATTATTACTTTCAGTAATGGAGCATGCTGTCAATAAATTATTAGAGACGTGTGTGTGTGTTTTAATATGCGTCAGGCAGACAGCCCATTAGCTGCCGTACAAACCTCTAAAACCCAGCAAGCGTCAACCGATTTCAAAACTTCCGGTATTGTTAAAACAGCCGGTATCGTAGTCGGTCGAGTTTCTCTTCCGAAGATATGAAGCAAAGTCCTCGCAAAACTTAATGATTTTGCACAGTTTGCTTGTTTTACACGGAAAACCCATATGATATAATTTCTACAACGAAAGCAGTTTTTCGAGGGTTGTGAACCTTGGGGATGTGACATTTTATTTTACAATTCTGACATATAATTGACATGAATTCGAATCGTGGTCACTGTGTTGAGAACCTAGTGGTAGTGTCGCTTGGTTAACAAACGTCCTGCTTTGAATTGAGCAAGTGGAAGCTGTTACCTTTTCTATAACCATTTTGGAGTCAGTTGAACTTTTCTCTAGATTGGCTGCATTTTTGGGAAGCTTTATGTGTAGAAATTACTATTCAAATTAATGCAGAGGAGTGTTTCCCCCATCCCCCCACTTGTAATGTGATCTCTTCTGAGCAGCTCGCGCCACTTTCTCTTCCTAATTAGGTTTCTAGTTAGTCTTCACTTCTTTTTTGTTAGCAGAGCAGCTGAAGCTCAGCCTGCTAACTGATACAGCGTTCCAGATAGGGATAACCTCCAGGAATGTTAACTAAGAGAAATTACGTTGTTTCTTTAACAGGCTGGCTGCGACAATGATCATATTATCTTTTATATTATGGTTTCTGCACTCATTATTGTGATCTTCCTGAGACTTAGACTTAATTCTCCTAGTTGGGGAAAATAAATCGGCCGAACGAGTTCGTTTTCTGTGGTTTCCCATTTTCACGCCAGGCAAATGCTTGGGCTTTCCCCTAATTAAGGCTACGGCCGCTTCCTTCCAACTCCTAGCTTTTTCTTATCCCACTGTCGCCGTAAAACGTATCCGTGTCCGTGCGATTTAAAGACAATAATTGCAGAAAAAATTAAAAAAATGACAAAAGGATAAATCTAGAGAAATAATAATGTCGTGTGCTCAGCATCCCGCGAACAATTAGCAGTAAGTTTGTTTAGAATCCCACTATCTCCCGAATGCAATCACCAGCCCTGAAGATGGTTTCCTGTGGTTTCCTGATTTTCACACCAGTGAAATACTTGGGTTGTCGCCCCATAAGACATATCTCTGTCAGTGCAACGTAAAGCAAATAGCAAAAAAAAAAAAAACCAAGGTTGAGACCTAATTAATTACATGCGCAGCCGTTTCCTACCATTTCCTAGCCCTTTCCTCTCCTGTCGTCACTGGAAACCTATCTGAGGTTGTGGGATGTTCAAAAGCTAGTCAAAAGGTAAGAAGTCCGCCTCTGTGATGTAGTAGTTAGCATGATTAGTTGTCACCCCCGGAGGCCCGGGTTCGATCCCCGGCTCTGCCACAACATTTGAAAAGTGGTACGAGGGATGGAACGGGATCCACTCAGCCTCGGGAGGTCAACTGAGTAGAGGCGGGGTCGATTCCCACCTCTGCCATCCTCGAAGTGGTATTCCATGGTTTCCCACTTCTCCTCCAGGCAAATCCTGGGATGGTACCTAACTTAATGCCACGGCCAAATCCTTCCCTCTGCCTTATCTATCCCTTCCAAACTTCCCATTCCCCACAAGGCCCCTCTTCATTATAGCAGGTGAGGCCACCCGGGTGAGGTACTGGTCCTCCTCCCCAAATGTTACCCCCGACCCGATGTCTCACGCTCCAGGAAACTGCCCTTGAGGCGTAGAGGTGGGATACCCCGCTGTGTTCGAGGGGAAAAAGTAACGCTGGAGGGTAAACAGATTAAGAAATAAAGAAGGAAAGAAAACGGTAAGATGCTGGAATGCCGCAATTTCACTCTGAAGGATGCCTCTGTAACATGCATGTAAGTTTACAGGCATAGGCCTGTCCTGTTTAAACCCGCTTATCTGCCATCTGACTGCTGAGAATTTACGAGCATCTACCCACTTGCCCGTTCGTTAACTATCTGAATGAGCGGAAAACGATACAATGGAAACTCTAAAGAGCATCAGAACTGAACAATCTAACATTGAGTATTGCCTAGTTGAGAAGCTCAATGCTAGTGAGTTAGGTTTCTGAGCCCAGCTTGTTGGGTTCGACTCCGGTTCAGTACACTGGCACGTAAAGGCACTAGACTACGCTAGCTGCTTGACCAGGACGTTAAATAACTCCTAAGGGATAAAGTTGTGGCATCCTGGGGTCCCAGAGAATTGTACTGAGAGCCAGTGGGATGTGAAAGCTGTAACTTCTTTATAAAATGAAGCATTGAGTCTGCAGAGCCACTACTTTTGGAGATGTCCCAGTTGAGAGGACATGGACCCGTCGACGGTACAGTGGTAACATACTAAACACAGCGAATATTTCCTGCAACGTTCAACCTTGAAAAGGAGATTAAAATTGTACCATACTGACAGTGCCTCAACATGGTGGAGCATCCGATTCCGTGAGATGTCTGAAGTTAAAAAACATTGGGTGTGGTCAGCACTTCGATTTGAAGACTATGTGCTCTTGTCTGGGAGGGGAGCACAAGTGAATTAACCAGCCTTCTACACGGAAATTACGGCTGAGAGTATACAAAGTCGCCAATTTCGCATCTAAGGTTGGATAAGACAGCAAGTTTTATTAATACAGTAGTTCCCTCACTTAAGCACACACCTAAAACGAATCTCGCCGAAACCTAGGGTCGGCGTTTCGGTAAGTAGGTGCGGTAAATGAATCAATGTCCTCGAACAGCACATAATGCTTAACAGTTGATACGCTCAGTATCCTCCAATGAGAGAGATTAGGAAGCAATTTACACTGACTGACAGAGCAAATGCAACACCAAGAAGGAGTGGTCAGAACTTTATGCCAATTGCAGGGTAGACTGACGTCACTGAGGTATGCTCATGATGTGAAATGCGCCGCTGTGCTGCGCACGTAGCGAACGATAAATGGGACACGGCGTTGGCGAATGGCCCACTTCGTACCATGATTTCTCAGCCGACAGTCATTGTAGAACGTGTTGTCGTGTGCCACAGGACACGTGTATAGCTAAGAATGCCAGGCCGCCGTCAACGGAGGCATTTCCAGCAGACAGACGACTTTACGAGGGGTATGGTGATCGGGCTGAGAAGGGCAGGTTGGTCGCTTCGTCAAATCGCAGCCGATACCCATAGGGATGTGTCCACGGTGCAGCGCCTGTGGCGAAGATGGTTGGCGCAGGGACATGTGGCACGTGCGAGGGGTCCAGGCGCAGCCCGAGTGACGTCAGCACGCGACGATCGGCGCATCCGCCGCCAAGCGGTGGCAGCCCCGCACGCCACGTCAACCGCCATTCTTCAGCATGTGCAAGACACCCTGGCTGTTCCAATATCGACCAGAACAATTTCCCGTCGATTGGTTGAAGGAGGCCTGCACTCCCGGCGTCCGCTCAGAAGACTACCATTGACTCCACAGCATAGACGTGCACGCCTGGCATGGTGTCGGGCTAGAGCGACTTGGATGAGGGAATGGCGGAACGTCGTGTTCTCCGATGAGTCACGCTTCTGTTCTGTCAGTGATAGTCACCGCAGACGAGTGTGGCGTCGGCGTGAAGAAAGGTCAAATCCGGCAGTAACTGTGGAGCGCCCTACCGCTAGACAACGCGGCATCATGGTTTGGGGCGCTATTGCGTATGATTCCACGTCACCTCTGGTGCGTATTCAAGGCACGTTAAATGCCCACCACTACGTGCAGCATGTGCTGCGGCCGGTGGCATTCCCGTACCTTGAGGGGCTGCCCAATGCTCTGTTTCAGCAGGATAATGCCCGCCCACACACTGCTCGCATCTCCCAACAGGCTCTACGAGGTGTACAGATGTTTCCGTGGCCAGCGTACTCTCCGGATCTCTCACCAATCGAACACATGTGGGATCTCATTGGACGCCGTTTGCAAACTCTGCCCCAGCCTCGTACGGACGACCAACTGTGGCAAATGGTTGACAGAGAATGGAGAACCATCCCTCAGGACACCATCCGCACTCTTATTGACTCTGTACCTCGACGTGTTTCTGCGTGCATCGCCGCTCGCGGTGGTCCTACATCCTACTGAGTCGATGCCGTGCGCATTGTGTAACCTGCATATCGGTTTGAAATAAACATCAATTATTCGTCCGTGCCGTCTCTGTTTTTTCCCCAACTTTCATCCCTTTCGAACCACTCCTTCTTGGTGTTGCATTTGCTCTGTCAGTCAGTGTACTATAGAATCTCTGGGAACATTTTCCTACAAGAGCCAATTCAGGTGATATTGGTGAATCTGAAACTCGAAGCAGATTTGCCTCAGTTTGTATGTAGAATGTGATAACGAGTATAGGCCTACATACTTACACAAAGAGAGAATATTATTTTACAATATAATGAAGCTGAGTATTTTACATTTTCAACGTGATATTTCACGAATAAAAATAATGAGATTAGTGAGCTAATACAGTGCGTTCGCTTACGGATGGGGCCGGGAGAAACCTCCCTTGCCTGGCACAAGCTACTTCCGCGCTTGAGCCTCGTCAGGCAAGGTCGAAGCATCGCTTGCCGAGCACCAGTTACGCTGCCGAGCGGGAATCAGATATAAGTATGCTTCCATTGTCTATATTACAATGGTACGAAGACACATCAAGTAATTAATTAATTCTTCGCCTCTAGGCCGTAAGTCATGCCCGATCTGCACTCTATAATTTTTTTAGTTTAGAAGCCCAGTGGCAGTAAAAATGGTTGTTTTTCAAACAATAACTTCGTGTGAAACACGTCTTAGAGATTTTTTAGGGGAGTGTGTGAATGATGCACTGATTTCACCAATTTTTCACTTAGGAATTGAAGCATTTAGCGATCCTCTTATCCTTAGTTTGTTAACAAGTCGTCTAACAGTTCCTCTACGCGGAAATGGGGCACACGCAAATTGTCTGCGCACCTCTCCACATGACTCTGTTTTTACATATGTATCGTACGCAGAACTCTATTCAAGCGGGTATTTAGCCTGTTACATTGCTAACCACTGCGTTACACACGTGCTGCACACCTGGCTGGCTTACAACTGCCGCCTTCTCGACCATGACTAGCGCTTCTCAAGCCCACCCGTGGCTAGCGAGGTTTATCCCGGCCCCACCCGTAAGCAAACGCACTGTATATACCGCAGTCTGTAATCACTGTCACTGTCACTTGCATTCGGAAGATAGTGGGTTCGAACCCCACTATCGGCAGCCGGATGCTTTCTTGTGGTTTCCCACTTTCACACCAGGTAAATGCTGAGGATGTACCTTAATTAAGGCAACGGGCGCTTCCGTCCCAATCCTAGCCTTTTCCTATCCCATCTTCGCCATAAGATCTATTATTGTTGGCGACGTAAAGCAGATTCTTAAAAAAAAAGCAATTCACTTACACTGTTATTTTATATCACTGCATATCGATGTTTCGTCACGGCTCGAAGGTATGGGGAGATTCATGTTGATTCCTTCAATATTAAAGATTTGTTTTAAGAAACAATCTTAAGTCTTCCGTTATTGTTTCCGTTACACGTACTAGGCCCTACTCATTTCTTATCCCTCTTATATATTATAGCTATAGTCATGGCGAAGAGCATATTACACTCTTCTCTTCTATAGCGTGTACCTAGCGAGTTGCCGCATGGTTTGGTGCAAGTAGCATTCAGCTTGCATTCGGGAGATAGTGGGTTCGAATCCCACTGTTTTCGGCCCTAAAGTTGGTTTTTCATGGTTTCCTATCTTCACACCAGGTAAATGCTGCGGCTGTACTTAAATTAAGGCCATGGCCACTTCCTTCCCCCTCCTAGCCCTTTTCTATCCCATCGTCGCCATAAAACCTATGTGAAGCAAATTCTAAAAAAAAGCATAATAATGTTATTTTGCTTTACGTCCCACTAAATACATTTACGGTTTTCGGAGACTCCGAGGTGCCGAATTTAGCCCCGCAGGAGTTCTTTTACGTGCCAATAAATCCACCGACACGAGGCTGACGTATTTGAGCACTTTCAGATACCACCGGATTGAGCCAGGATTGAACCTGCTAAGTTGGGGTCAGAAGGTCAGCGACTCAACCGTCTGAGCCACTCAGCCCGGCCTCTAAAAAGAACTGCAGCGTGTGGCTTTAGAGTACTGCGATGAGGTTTATACAGCCCCGTGCCAAATGCTGGGCCAAGAGACCTGTGTGGAAGTGTTTTATTTAACAATCTAAAGTTTATTCATTATCAGTTCAAAAACCTTTCTTTGCATTATAGGAAACTTATTAAAAAAATTTTGTTTTCGAATAATAAAATATATATTAACATAGGCCTACTGACGGAAACTTTAATTTACGTTAACGTAGTACCCATTTGATTGTTTCACCAATTTTCAATTCCGTACACATTTTTCAATACTTAGTTCAAAATTTGGATATCTTAATATACATTTGCGTTGATGTGCGATGCCCATTCACATTTTCAAACTTTGCACGTAAATGAGAACTGGGAACTCGTAAGGACGTAATGTCAACTCTCTTCACAATTTTCGCCAGTGGAAGAAACAATTGGCCTTAATAGCTCATTTCATTGCATCCTTTTCCAACGTTTCCAGTGCTTCAAATTTATCTGTATAAAACTAGTCGCAATCCTTGGAGCGTTCGTAGATTTTAGGAAGAAGTGAAATCAGCGTAAGCTACATTTCGCATTAGCGATTATCCTTATAGTGCATTTATCACTGTTATTATTTAGTATTGACTTTAATAGCCGTAGTTAACTCTTGGTATCGACAGTAAGCTGTACACAACATATCACGAAATATCACATTCACTCGTGAACATTTAAAGGACACGAAAGACTGAAGCTGAGTTGTTCGATACGACTGGATGCCTATTCTGCACGTGAATTTGTCTTCCTATGTTAACGACTACATGGAAGTGTGCTTTTTTGCTATTTGATTAGCGTCGCACCGACACAGATAGGTCTTATGGCGACGATGGGATAGGAAAGGTCTAGGAATGCGAAGGGAGCGGCCGTGGCCTTAATTAAGTTACAGCACCAGCATTTGCCTGGTATGAAAATGGGAAACCACGGACCACCATCTTCAGGGCTGCCGACAGTGGGGTTCGAACCCACTATCTCCCGGATGCAAGCTCACAGCTGCGAGCCCCTAACCACACGGCCAACTCGCCCGGTGCATGGAAGTTAACGAGCACGCAAGCGAGTTACGGTTTCACGTGACTGTTGATAATTTTGATCATAGTCACACGACTTCAAGTTTTACTTTACATTCGAATCATAGGGACGTGATTTCTCATGTCAAATATCACACATTCACAGACGGGAATCGGATAGTGATAGGCCGGTGGCCAGATCACACAGCAATAACGCACGCTTTCCCCTCCGTCGCTCAAACATTGATTTAGATGACTTATTCTCAATAATAGCCCTCGTTAATTTCATCCTGAATCCGTAATACATAATGCAGAAACACATGTAAAGGCGTAAGACTGAAAGTCCTCATGTTTATGCATCGGAAATTAACTGAAAGTACAAACTCGGACAATCATTTTACCGGTACTATATCTGCTGCAGGGACTATACTAAGGATGTATAAATCACTCTTCGTGTAATAATTGGGCGGAAGTTTGGCTTTCCGAGCCCAAGTTGGGGGGTTATATCCCGACTCAATTTCGTGGTAATTGAAGGTAATCTATCTATCTATATATATAAAATAGCTTGTCCTGACTGACTGACTGACTGACTGACTGATTCATCATCGCCGAGCCAAAACTACTGGACATAAAGAAATGAAATTTTGGGGATATATTCATATTAAGATGTAGGTGCTCGCTAAGAGAGGATTTTTGGATATTCCATCGCTAAGGGGGTGAAAAGGGGGGTGAAGTTCTGAAGTGAGTGTATCTATATCTCAAAACTTTAAAAGTTTACAGATGTAAAATTTGGTATTTAGAATCTTCTTTAAAAATAAGAGAACACGTATTTTTTTGTTTTCAGAAAATCCCAATAGGAGGGGTGAAAAAGGGTGAAAATGGGGAAAATGGGTTGAATGCCTTTAATCAGGATACCGGTACTTATATCTCAGAAACTGAAGATATTACAGACCTGAAAATTGGTACTTTTGATCTCTTTTAAAAATAAAGAAACACGTATTTTTTGTTTTTGGAAAACCCAATTAATGGGAGGGTGAAAAGGGGGTGAATTTTTAAAATGAGTGAATATATATCTCCAAACTTTTAAAGTTTGCAGATGTAAAAATTGGTATTTAGAATCTTCATTAAAAATAAAGAAACGTGTATTTTTTGTTTTCGGAAAATCCTAATAGGAAGGGTGGAAAAGGTTGAAAAAGGGGTCGAATGCATTTCATGAGTCTACTTATATTTCAGAACCTGAAGATATTACAGACCTGAAAATTGGTGTATGGGATCTCCTTTAAAAATAAAGAAACACGTATTTTTTTGTTTCTGGAAAACCGAATTAAGGGGGGTGAAAAGGGGGTAATATTTTAAAATGAGTGTATCTATATCTCAAAACTTTTAAAGGTTATAGATATAAACATTGGTACTTAGAATCTCCTTTAAAAATAAAGAAACACGTATGTTTTGTTTTCGGAAAATCCTAATAGGAAGGGTGGGAAAGGTTGAAAAAGGGGTCGAATGCATTTCATGAGTCTACTTATATTTCAGAACCTGATATTACAGACCTGAAAATTGGTGTTTGGGATCTCCTTTAAAAATTAAGAAACACGTATTTTTTGTTTGTGGAAAATCCAATTAATGGGGGGGGGGGGGGAAATGGGGTGAATTTTTAAAATGAGTGTATCTATATCTCAAAACTTTTAAAGTTTATAGATGTAAAAATAGGTATTTAGAATCTCCTTTAAAAATAAAGAAACATCTATTCTTTTGTTTTCGGAAAATCCCAATAGGAAGGGTGTAAAAGGGTGAAAAATGGGTTGAATGCCTTTAATGAGGCTACTTATATTTCAGAACCTGAAGATATTACAGACCTAAAAATTGGCATTTTGGATCTACTTTAAAAGTAAAGAAACACGCATTTTTTCCTTTTTTGGAAAATCCAAATATGGGGGGGAAGGGGGGAGTGAATTTTTTAAAATGAGTGTGTCTACATCTTAAAACTTTAAAATTTACAGATGTAAAAATTGGTAGTTAGAATCTCCTCTAATAAAGGAACACGTACTTTTTCCCTGTAAATCCTAATAGTAAGGGTGTAAAAGGGTGAAAATGGGTTGAATGCCTTTAATGAGGGTACACATATCTCAGAAACGAAAGATATTACAGAACTGAAAATTTGTATATGGGATCTCCTTTAAAAATAAAGAAACACGTATTTTTTAGTTTTTGGAAAATCCAATTAATGGCGGTTAAACAGGAGTGACAAATTGGGGTGAATTTTTTGAAGACTATATCTACAGAATATCTTGGAAACGTAAAATGTTACAGACGTAAAAAGTGGGTGTTTGGAATCTCCTGTAAATGTAAAGAAACATAGGTGATTTGTTTTTGGAAACTCCACTTAAGGGGAACTGTAAATGGGTGAAATTTTAAAATGAGAATTTTTACAGTACAGTATATCTAAAAAACTTAACATGTTACAGAAGTGAAAAATGGTATTTTTTATCTCTATTAAACATAAAGAAACATGTATTTTTAGTTTTCGGAAATACCACTTGGGTGGTGGTGGTGGGGGGTAAAAGTGACTGAAAATGGTGTTGAATTCTTTTAATTAGGCTACTGATATCTCAAAAATGAAGATGTTACAGACGTGAAATTTGATATTTGCAATCTGCTTTAAAAGTAAAGAAACACGTATTCTCGGAAAATCCAATGAAAGGGGGGGGGGGGTGTGTGTGAAAGAATTGAAAAATTAATTGACTTAATTGTATGAGAATACATACATCTAATAAAAACTAAAGTTGTTACAGACGTGAAAATTCATATTTGGATCTCCTTTTAAAAAAAAGAAAAACGCGTTTTGGTGGGGAAACCATCTTGGAGGGCGGGAGTGTAAAGGAGTTGAATTCCTTTCATGAGGACACATAAATAAAAAAACTGAAGAAGTTAGAGTCGTGATAATTTGTATTTAGAAGATCCTTTACTATTAAAGAAACAGGTATTTTTTTGCTGGAAAATTCACTTAGGGGGGAGGGGGAAGAGTATTGTGAAATGAAGTGAAGAAAGTAAATTATTTTTATGGGGATACTTATATCTCAAAACTGAAGGTAATAGACGTGAACATTGGTGTTTGGAATCTCCCTTAAACATAAAGAAACAAGCATTCTTTTAATTTCTTTTTTTTGGGGGGGGGGGGGCGGTAAATAAACTTAACGGCGGTGGGGTGTAGAAGGAGGTGAGACCAATTGATTTTACTGTTATTAATGTACTTATAAGGATCCTCCGTTGTTCAGGCGGCAGCGCGCCGACCTCTCACAGCTGGGTTCCGTGCTTCGAATCCCGGTCACTCCATGTGACATTCGTGCTGGACAAAACGGAGGCGGGACAGGTCTTTCTCCGGATACTCAGGTTTTCCCTGTCATCAGCCATTCCAGCAAGACATAGTAATAATAATAATAATAATAATAATAATAATAATAATAATAATAATAATAATAATAATAATAATAATAATAATAATAGTAATAATAATAATAACCCGGACCGTCGTTAAATGTGCGGACCGCGCTCTAAACGGCTCCTGGACGGGTAATGACTAAGAATGCAGTCCGGCCGCGGGTTCAGTGCCGCCAAGGCACGCAATATGACACCACGCCGGATCTCCTGAAGGATTTTATCCATATTAAAAATGATTATAGGAAAAGATGGCAAAGATTTACGGACCCAACTGACCGGGAGGAATACCTGAGCCTAGCCCGGGAAGTACGAAATCGATTGCTGGAAAGGAAGATTGAAAAATGTGAGGAAACGTGCCGTAAAATAGTAGAAAACCAGTCAGATCGGGAATTTTGGTGGATTCTCGCAGAAAACGAGTCAGGTCGCGAATTTCGGCGGATTATATATCTAAAACAATAAGCATTCAATTATAAATTTCAGTATAATACCGTAGCGAAGCACGGGTATCTTGCTAGTATATATATAAAATAACTTGTCCTGACTGACTGACTGATTCATCATCGCCGAGCCAAAACTACTGGACATAAAGAAATAAAATTTTTGGGATATATTCATATTAAGATGTAGGTGCTCGCTAAGAGAGGATGTTTGGATATTCCGTCGCTAAGGGGGTGAAAATGGGGGTTGAAATTTTAAAAAGAGTGTATCTATATCTCAAAACTTTAAAAGTTTACAGATGTAAAAATTAATATTTAGAATCTTCTTTTAAAATAAGGATACGCGTATTTTTTGGTTTTCTGAAAACCCCAATAGGAGGGGTGAAAAAGGGTGAAAATGGGGAAAAATGGTTTGAATGCCTTCAATCAGGATACCGGTAGTTATATCTCAGAAACTGAAGATATTACAGACATGAAAATTGGTACCTTTGATCTCTTTTAAAAATAAAGAAACACGTATTTTTTTGTTTTTGGAAAATCCAATGAATGGGAGGGTGAAAAGGGGGTGAATTTTTAAAATGAATGAATCTATATCTCCAAACTTTTAAAGTTTGCAGATGTAAAAACTGGTATTTAGTATCTTCATTAAAAATAAAGAAACAAGTATTTTTTTGTTTTCGGAAAATCGCAATAGGAGGAGTGAAAAGGGGTGGAAAAAGGGTTGAATGCCTTTAATGAGGCTACTTATATCTCAGAAACTGAAGATTGTACAGACCTGAAAATCGGTGTTTGGGAACTCCTTTAAAAATAAAGAAACACGTATTTTGTTTGTTTGTGGAAAATCCAATTAAGGGAAGGGGGTGAAAAGGGGGTAATATTTTAAAATGAGTGTATCTATATCTCAAAACTTTTAAAGGTTATAGATGTGAAAATTGGTATTTAGAATCTCCTTTAAAAATAAAGAAACACGTATTTTTTGTTTTCGGAAAATCCCAATAGGAAGGGTGTAAAAGGGTGACTAATGGGTTGAATGCCTTTAACGAGGCTACTTATATTTCAGAACCTGAAGATATTACAGACCTGAAAATTGGTATTTGGGATCTACTTTAAAAGTAAAGAAACGCGTATTTTTTCGTTTTTGGAAAATCCAAATATTGGGGATGAAAAGGGGGGTGAATTTTTTAAAATGAGTGTGTCTATATCTTTAAACTTTAAAATTTACAGATGTAAAAATTGGTAGTTAGAATATCCTCTAAAAATAAAAGAACACGTATTTTTTTGTTTCCTGTAAATCCCAATAGGAGGGGTGTAAAAGGGTGAAAAATGGGTTGAATGCCTTTAATGAGGATACATATATGTCCGAAACGAAAGATATTACAGAACTGAAAATTTGTATATGGGATCTCCTTTAAAAATAAAGAAACACGTATTTTTTAGTTTTTGGAAAATCCAATTAATGGCGGTTAAACAGGAGTGATAAATTGGGGTGAATTTTTTGAAAGACTATATCTACAGAATATCTCGGAAACGTAAAATGTTACAGACGTAAAAAGTGGGTGTTTGGAATCTCCTGTAAATGTAAAGAAAGGTGATTTGCTTTTGGAAACTCCACTTAAGGGGAACTCAAAAGGGGTGAAATTTTAAAATGAGAATTTTTACAATATATCTAAAGAAACTTAACATATTACAGAAATGGTATTTTTTTAATCTCTATTAAACATAAAGAAACGTGTATTTTTAGTTTTCGGAAATATCACTTGGGTGGAGGGGGGGGGGGGTAAAAGTGACTGAAAATGGTGTTGAAGTCTTTTAATTAGGTTGCTAATATATCAAAAATGAAGATGTTACAGACGTGAAATTTGATATTTTCAATCTGCTTTAAAAGTAAAGAAACACGTATTCTCTTAAAATCCTAGGAAGCCGCGGGGGGGGGGGGGGGTGAAAGAATTGAAAAATTAATTGGCTTAATTGTATACATACATCAAATAAAAACTAAAGTTGTTACAGACGTGAAAATTCGCATGTGGATCTCCTTTAAAAACAAAGAAAAACGGGGTTTTGGGCGGGAAACCATCTTGGAGGGCGGGAGTGTAAAGGAGTTGAATTCCTTTCATGAGGACACATGAATCAAAAACTGAAGAAGTTAGAGTCGTGATAATTGGTATTTAGAAGATCCTTTACTATTAAAGAAACAAGTATTTTTTGCGGGAAATTTCACTTAGGGGGGGGGGGGGAGTAGTGTGAAATGAAGTGAAAAAAGTAAATTACTTTTATGAGGATACTTATATCTCAAAACTGAAGGTAATAGACGTGAACATTGGTGTTTGGAATCTCCCTTAAACATAAAGAAACAAGCCTTCTTTTAATTTGTTTTGGAGGGGGGGGGGGCGGGTTGGCGGTATATAAACTTAACGGCGGTGGGGTGTAGAAGGAGGTGAGACCTATTGATTTTACTGTTCTTAATGTACTTATAAGTATCCTCCGTTGCTCAGGCGGCAGCGCGCCGGCCTCTCACAGCTGGGTTCCGTGGTTCAAATCCCGGTCACTCCATGTGACATTCGTGCTGGGAAAAACGGAGGCGGGACAGGTTTTTCTCCGGATACTCCGGTTTTCCCTGTCATCAGCCATTCCAGCAACACATAATAATAATAATAATAATAATAATGTTCCGGACCGTCGTCAAATGTGCGGACCGCGCTGGAAACGGCTCCTGGACGGGTAATGACTAAGAATGCAGTCCGGCCGCGGGTTCAGTGCCGCCAAGGTGCCCAATATGATACCACGCCGGATCTTCTGAAGGATTTTATACATATTAAAATGATTATAGGAAAAGATGGCAAAGATTTACGGACCCAACTGACCGGGAGGAATACCTGAGCCTAGACCGGGAAGTACGAAATCGATTCCTGGAAGGGAAGATTGAAAAATGGGAGGAAACGTGCCGCAATCTAATAGAAAACGAGTCAGATCGGGAATTTTGGTGGATTCTCGCAGAAAACGAGTCAGATCGCGAATTTCGGCGGATTATATATCTAAAACAATAAGCATTCAATTATAAATTTCAGCATAATACCGTAGCGAAGCACGGGTATCTTGCTAGTCAGATATATGACATTACTGGCACGTAAACGATTTACTACGGTAAAAAATTCTGGCACCGTGGTGAATGTTACAGGGTCGTAAAACCAAAAATATATTATTATTATTATTATTATTATTATTATTATTATTATTATTATTATTATTATTATTATTATTATTATTATTATTATTTTATTAAGAAAGTTTACGGGCAGATGGCTGTGAGCTTCAATCTGGGAGATAGTGGGCTCGTACCTCACTGTCGGCAGCCCTGAAAATGATTTCCCATGGTTTCTCATTTTCACACTAGGCAAATTCTGCGGCTGTACCTTAATGAAGGCCGCGGCCGCTTCCTTCCCTCCCTTTCCTATCCCATCGTCTCCATAAGAGCTGTCTGTGTCGGTGTGACGTAAAGCAATTGTAAAAAACAAAATAAAGTTTAGTTAGAACTAAAAGGTGCAGTTAAAATTAATCTAGAAAACTCTATGATAATGTGCTCCTTCCTTTCGGTCGTGCTTGTATTCGAAGAATTAATTTTCATCCAATTATCTCTTGTCAGAAAGTGTACATGAATTATTTGAATTTAAGTCTGAAAACATATAAACTTTCTTCCATCATCACATCTTTTGTTCAGCGCTATGGTTGTATACTTCCTACAGCAAAAACACTACAGACTGGATGGGTAAGATACTAAACAAGTATGGCATAAAGACCATCTATATACCAATCTTCCACCAGTAAAAGACAAAATAGAATTACAGGCCCCTGTAGTCTACCACATTGAATGTAGCTGCTACGTAGGCGAAGCGAAGCGCCTAGGTCTACCCGACTTACAGAAGATATCCGTCACACCACGAACCAATACACCGGGCGAGTTGGCCGTGCGCGTAGAGGCGCGCGGCTGTGAGCTTGCATCCGGGTGATAGTAGGTTCGAATCCCACTATCGGCAGCCCTGAAGATGGTTTTCCGTGGTTTCCCATTTTCACACCAGGCAAATGCTGGGGCTGTACCTTAATTAAGGCCACGGCCGCTTCCTTCCAACTCCTAGGCCTTTCCTATCCCATCGTCGCCATAAGACCTATCTGTGTCGGTGCGACGTAAAGCCCCTAGCAAAAAAAAAGAAAAAAGGAACCAATACACCTATTTCTGCCAAATGCTGGGGCTGTACCTTAATTAAGGCCACGGCCGCTTCCTTCCAACTCCGAGGCCTTTCCTATCCCATCGTCGCCATAAGACCTATCTGTGTCGATGCGACGTAAAGCCACTAGAGAAAGCAAATTATTTCAGCTGTAGCCAAGCACCCCTGCGAAACAAGATACGAAATTTTATTTGATAGAACCAAGATATTAGCAGCTATTTCCTGAAATCTCGAAAGAAAATTCCGAGAGACTATCTAAATGAAGAGACACCCGAACGATATGAATTTAGAGAAAGGATATAAAACCAGCAACTCTTGGATGCCTATTATACATAAATTACAATATGCACATGAAGATACAGAACGAACCCTCAAGTTACGTAATACCACAATCCCCACCTACCTGGCACGTGACACGTTCCAGATTTTTCAAGAGGCCCCACCGCGCTTACGTCAGCCAGAATTGGAAAGCTGTTTAAGGGCATGCTACAATAACTATTCTCGTAGTTGTTTTAGCTACCTGGGAGACTGATGATAACCTCGGATCGAGTATTAGTCGCCTTGACAATGTATTCGAAACATCGGTAAACTGAACGGAATATACGGAAAGAACAACACGGTTCAACACGATGGAAGAACTAAATATTATTATTATTATTATTATTATTATTATTATTATTATTATTATTATTATTATTATTATTATTATTATTATTATTATTATTATTTCCCTTGCCTTCTACCCAATTATCTGGGATCGTAACTAACGTGTATTAATCCTGACGTCAATCCTGTGTAGAGGGATGTAAGTTATTTGTTATTGCGTGCTTTTTTGGTGGTTAGTATTGTGTGATGCTGTAAATAAATGAAAATGTGCGTTAATACGGTAACAAACACCCAGCCCCGACCTAGGGAATTTACCAAATGCGACAAAAATCTCAACCCGGTTAGAAATCGAATCCTCAGCGCTCTATGAACCGAATGTCACTGCGCTGACCATTCAGCCAAAGAGCCGGACTACACACTCGTACGCTTTCATGAAATAATCCGTATTTTCGCTCGGAACAACTTCTTTTGGAAGAGTTCGTCGGAAGAAACTGCTAAACCTTTCGGGCTCCGAATGGTCTCAAATTATATGTGTTGAAATTATTTAAAATAATCACCGTTTCCGCTCCACGATGACACCGTGCTTTTGAACTGTCCGCCACAGTTTACATTGTCTTATATGGCGCTTTGAAGAACATATCATTTTCCTACGCAGTCATATCTCTTGACTGGCTCCAGAAAAAGTGCACCCACATTATTATGCTGTATTTTATAAGAATCGCTTTTAGTAATGAAAAGTTAACCTCAACTTTTCTCACCTAAACTGTGAAATCCACTTGTGCGGAATGATCAGCGTGCTGTCCTTCGGTTGAGAGGGCCCTGGGTTGGATTCCTGACCGGGCCAAGGACTAAGTATTTATGTTCTTATTAATACACTCCTTTACGTACAGCACACCACACTACCAACAACCACAGAAACACATGATAGATAATGGATCCCTCCACGTGCTGTAGGTTGGCGTCAGGAATACAGCCGTGCTTCTATGTAAAATACTTCAGAAGATATTGAGTATTGACTGTTGTATTTTGAGAAATACGCAATTATAGCTTTCACTTATTTCCTTACTATCTGTACAAAGTTTCAAGATATCGATAGGCGAATACTCGAACTGCTGCGTGCCCGTACGTAGCGCAAGGAGTCAAAACACAGAAATGCAATTTTTACACTCCAGACACTTTTATTAACCTCCGCTGTAAAATTTCCATGCTGACTTCGGGTCTCTTTCCTCGAAACGGACTACATATACGGCTTCTCTAAATTCATATTTTGTATCATCTCTAATTACCATATACGCCCTATATTTCTGATAGACAAGACACGGCAATAAAAATGCCCATGTACTTTGTTTCTACACAAATATTATACTGGTGATTTTTCTGACCCATTAATGAAACGGTGAAGCACATGACATTGCCAGCGGTATTCGTTACCTCTGAGCAGAATATACGGGTATAGTGGCAACTTAGGCCTATCGAGTGTGTATGATCACAGATAAACTAACAGTGTCGTTACGGAGTGCAGTATCGGCATCTGGATTAGTATCAGGCTGGTTGGTCAGTTCATGAGTCGAGGACACAGCGGCCTTCGGAGGGGTTCGCGCACACTCGCCGTATGTTATATTGGCGCGATTTCCTTGGCTGCATGACACACTGCAGAACGTGTAGATCAAGTAATATACTTCAACAGATCGGAACACTTTCACAAATATCCGTAGAACTGAGAGACCTACACTTAATCATGCAGTGTTCTGGATGAATATCCGTCGACGATTGATTGAAAGTGGATTCATCCACTGGCCGATGCCCAGTGTTTCAAACTTCAGAATCTCTTGATAATGTCTGCAGTCTTGAACTGAACAACAGCAATATGCTGAGGAAGTTTCATTGTATTTACTTCTCCAAACGAATTGCAATTCATTCTGTGTGTGGACAGTGGCCTTATCAGGGTGTGGCAACAGTCAGTGCCTGTATCTAGTGTGTGTTCCTGGTCATCGAAGTCGTATACACATGGGCTGCCTTTACGATACGTCACAATGGTTCTACGGCCGAATTTCATACCATGCCTAAAACTCATATTGAATGTGATCTTACGAGTTTCACGTATTGCGACCATCGTGTGAAAGAATCTGCATGACACAGGCACCGTATTTTCGTCAGCAGTATTTTCGCCGTTAGAACACTCAAGAAATCAGCTGGGATCCTCTCTGCTCCAACGTCAGCTTCTTTTCCGAGCAGTATCACAACTCCGTGATCAGTTTGAAATAGAACGGTGTGTAAAAAGTCTGAAAACACTATTTGTTCATTACGTGTGTGAGTAATTGGTAACATCGTCCTCAGAAGGGGCAAAATCTGATACCGATATCTTGATACCATTTAGCTGCTATCTTCGCTGTATTTTGAGTCGGCCCCGTGGTGTAGGGATAGCGTGCCTGCCTCTTACACGGAGGCCCCGGGTTCGATTCCCGGCCAGGTCAGAGATTTTTATCTGGGCCTAAGGGCTGGTTGAGGTCTACTCAGCCTACGTGATTAGACTGAGGAGCTATCTGACGGTGATTTAGCGGCCCCGGTCTAGAAAGCCAAGAATAACGGCCAAGAGGATTCGTCGTGCTGACCACACCACACCTCGTAATCTGCAGGCCTTCGGGCTGAGCAGCGGTCGCTTGGTAGGCCAAGGCCCTTCAAGGGCTGTAGTGCCATGGGGTTTGGGGGTCTTCACTGTATTTTAATGATGTCGGTGATTTTACGTCCCACTAAATACTTTTCAGGTTTTTCCAGGGGACGTTGGAGTTTCGTCCGCAAGAGTTCTGCTACGTGCCGACAAGAGGCTGACGTATTAGAGCACCTTCAAATACCACCTGTTCGAGACGTAATGAAATCTGCAAACTTGGTCTTAGGAGGCCAAGTTCTACAACCACAACCACCCAAAGCGACCTAGCACGTCGTGCTCATCGGAACTTACGTATCACCCGTGTCCATTCAATGCGACACACTTACGCTCTTAGTTAAGTACGGGAAGACTCAGTGGTTACAATTCCGTATAAAACTGTTGGTACGATAGCTTATGATTTGTGATTAATAGTCACCTAAGCTTTCTCTTTAAAAATTATTGGGTACTGAAGTATTTATTTCATCAACTTACGGGAAATTCTGCGTTAATTAAGAACAGTAGGTTTAGGGCTCTATCTCATCCTCAGAGGCCTCGGATTGATTCCCGGCTCATTCAAGGATTTGAATACTGGACTGAGGGCTGGGACGGGGCTTACTCGGTGTTATTCCTTTTTGTTGTTGTTGTACAATTTGCTTTACGTTGCAAAGACATAGAAAGGTTTCTTGGTGACTTTTGGATAGGAAAGGGCTAGGATGAGGATGGAAGCAGCCTTGGCCTTAATTCAGGTGTTAAAACGGGGAAACCACGGAAAACGTTCATCAGGGCTGCCGACAGTGAGGTTCGAACCAACTGTCTCCCGAATGCAAGCTCACAGTTGTTCGACCCTAACCGCACGGCCAACTCGCTCGGTCGCTCGGTTTTGTGAGACCAAATGAAGCGCTATCTGATATCCGGTTAAGAAAGCCAAACGTACCGTGTGGATTTCGTCATGCTGACCACTTACACTCCGATTTCCGCTGGTCTTTTGGCTGCGTAACAGTCGTCTGGGAAGATTCAGGCTCTTAATGAGTCGTACGTTCTCCAGGGCTTGGTTTCTACATAAATCATTACACAGATGTTGATATACATGGTGCCTTATCTTAGCGTTTAAATATTTTTCTGAATATTTATTGAAAGTTAAAAATCATTAACAATACGCCATGCCATGAGTTCGAGAAACCAAGATGAATTTTATATGCTATCATAAATAAACTTGATCTTTCAACACCACTTACCTATTTTTACTGCATGGTGTCGGGACGGGAAGCACCCAGGCTGAATTTGGAAATCGACAGGGAATATGAGGCCGGAAGTGTAGTCTCTCAAGAAAGAGCGAACGCATGGTACTGTATGTTTCTTACATTTAATAATACATCAGACTCAATTTTAATTACGATCAACATATAATTCACCTCCCATGTAGATGCAAACCCTGTGGGCAGCCACAAAAGGTATTATATCTGTAAGTGCAATTGTTTTTTGAGAGGACTGTACCTGTGAGGAGCTTATACCATACCATGGGCTCATTTTTTTTGAATGATTATACTTCACGCTACCACGCGTTGTTCCTTCTGAAGATCACAAACGAAATCGCCTTGATTTAAACAAAGACATCTCAGAAATTAACTTTTAAGTGTACAAATTGAATTCCAAACTCAGTCCTATGCCTTCCTGGTCATCATGAGATAATACTGTTAGAAATAATCTATAAACACTAATTTTATTCGGTTTGTGGTTGTTATAGTCACTCTGTTATGAGAGTATGGGGTTGGATCCCTCTTGAAGTCCGTGGTATTGTTATTGTTGTTGTTGTTTTGACGAGCTACGGACCTCATTAATCCAACTGTTTTCTTCCTTGAGCTTTAACATTTGCCAAGTAACGTCTCATTCGTTCCCGATGTTGTTGATTTCTTCCTTTTCGGAATTCTGTGTTAGCTAACGGTAAGTTATAAACACTGTGAGCTATAGCTACAAATCTACACTTTAAATAAGCCCTGGATGTGTCGATAGTGCTTTTTAAAATACAGTTGAAAGAGTGATGCAAATATTTCTATATCAGAATACTGATTTATAATCTTATAAATGTTCTTCACTCGACGAAGGGAGAAGGGAGACATTGAAAATCCCTTAAAACACTTCTGTGACAAATTACGGTTTTGAATTTGGAAGAGTGTGAAGTGATTTCTCTCTTTAACACGTAACTACAAACGCTGTTGCACCTGACACGATCTATTTAGATTCCACGTCGTTGTCCCGAAGTCTTGTATTATACCGAAATGAATTGTCTACAAGTTTTGATGATGCAGTGTTCGTTAAGGGAATCAAAAACGTTCTCTTTGTTTATAGTTGTGATCATTTAACCGGATAAAATTCATAGGTTTCATTGCATTATCAGTAACACTTTTATTGACTATATTTTGACACGGACAGCTTCCTTGACGGTACAATAATCGAAATAGTTGACAATGTGTCTCAAAACCAGCAGGTTTTCTTGCGATTGCATGAGTAGCATGTGTAAAGAAAAATAGAATATTGTGAAGGAATGGATTTTCCCTAGTGACAGTTTCTCATACGCATTGAGTGTCGTAGCACGGTACCTATCATTTCTGTCAGATCCACAATGTCTTGGATGATTTAAGATCATTTCCCTATCCCTCTGATAGAAACATGTAAGTGCTTAGTGTCTCTGACGCATTTGCTTGCATCCAGAGCGGTGAGTGAATAATAGAAGATTTGATCTCGTGGAATCTTCATCTCAATATTCGATACAATTTCCTAGATCCGTTTTCCAATTGAGTTCCTCGAAGAACAGATTGCATCGAGATTTGATCCTGTGAACGGGAAAGACGTTTTGCTGTACTACTAATTCACTGTACGTGAAGCCGATGATATTCTGTGCTTATTACATACTCTATTACAAATCATAACGCTCCCTGAGACGCGCTTCTGCTGGATATTCGCCTCTTCTGTCCAACAGCATGAACCTATCCAATAATTTAATTCCAGGTGTGAAATGTACGTAATATTCATGTAACTTGCCTATAAAATATATATCGAAATACTGAACTATTACCTGAGATATTAGACCCTCATTGTACTAATTCAACTGTTCTTTGGCTGGCTCTAATGTTTCCATAGTTCTTACTCCGCTTAATGTTTTTGTATGGTAATAATTAGAATGCTGTTGACGACACGGTTCGTCACTTTCAACCCACTTGTTTAGCTATTTGTGGTTGTGACAATACTATGAGGACGTACGTAGACTTAACCAGGCGTCTCCCGACAGTCTTCAAATCTAGAAGTTTTCTCTTCGTTGTAAGTATGCGAAATGGATGACAGTTAAAAACGTACTTGGTTTTATTTTATTTTATTGAAGTGTTTCATTAACGCGTTTCCTGACTGACTCTCGGAAATATCGGAAGATGACTTGGAAGGCATCCCATGTGTTTTAGGTACGTCTAATCCAGTATTGAATATCGAAAATTGTTTTTACAGTAATACACACTTCTAAATTACTAAGAGACCAGGAAATATATTTACAAATGCAATTTAAATAAGCTAATGGGCGAACCAAATATAATTTCAGGTATAATATGGAACTACATAATTACATAGTATAGCAGTTAACGGGTGGTTTGGGTTCTTCTGACCCAAAGCTATGATGTTGCACACTGTTATGGAAATAAGTCAGCGTATTAGCACTTACCCGCAGACCGAGCTCGATAGCTGCAGTCGCTTAATTGCGGCCAGTATCCAGCAATCGGGAGATAGTGGGTTCGAGCCCCACTGTCGGCAGCCCTGAAGATGGTTTTCCGTGGTTTCCCATTTTCACACCAGGTAAATGCCGGGGCTGTACCTTAATTAAGGCCACGGCCGCTTCCTTCCAATTCCCAGGCCTTTCCTATCCGATCGTCGCCGTAAGATATATCTGTGTCGGTGCGACGTAAAGCAAATTGCAAAAAAACAAGCAAAACTTACCCGCAGCACTGAAAATGAAAATGAAAATCCACAGCCTGTTTCCAGTCATTCGACAGGGTCAGGAATGGAATGAATGAAGCCGCGATCTAGCGGCGAGGATAGGAAATGTGCCGGCTGTCGAAGCCTGTCGCACTCCTCTGGGTCAATGATAAATGACTGAATGATGAAATGGTAATGGAGAGTGTTGCTGGAATGAAAGATGACAAGGAAAACCGGAGTACCCGGAGAAAATCCTGTCTTGCCTCCGCTTTGTCCAGCACAAATCTCACATGGATTGACCGGGATTTGAGCCGCGGTAACCAACCCGCAGCACTGCCTTTTTGGAATTATTTCTCGTTTGATATGAATTTCAACCAACAGCGATGATGATGCTTGTTGTTTAAAGATGCCCAACATCTAGATCATCGGCCCCAACACCCAAAAGGTAGCTCCCGGCTGGTTTCCTGTGAGATAACGGAAGTGCTTCAAAGCTCTTTGCCAAGAGTACATGAAGCTTGTCAGTGTCCCACGTAAGTGGGAGGGTTAAACCTCCTTTCTCTCCTCTCTTACTTACCCAATCCCAATCGCAGTAGTAGTAGTGCGAGTGTTTCCTTCAAAACTCTTCAAAGCGATACATCTGGTTCAAATGCATGTTATAGCATAAATTATTCATCGTTATTTAATTCTGCAACTTACTGTGTAGTTAATTTTGTGAAGATCTTGGACGTTTCTCCAATATTGGCCCGTTCACTTTAACTAAAACTTCTCAGATTTCTCGCTGGACTTGCGACTTGCAAACTCGAGATGCTCCTCTCACACATGAAAGTACACTTGTCTGGAAACCGTTTAATTACGAAGAAAAGTGCATATGATAATATTTGTTGGAGAATTCATTTTAATTCATTTATGTATGCTTTTCTTAATTTAGAATTAGCATAGCTTTCCACCGCTTTGGGGAATTAATGGCCATTAATTATACAATTATTAAAAACTATTAAATTTGAAGGTATAGTCTTATCTATATATATTAAAATAGCTTGTCCTGACTGACTGACTGACTGACTGACTGACTGATTCATCATCGTCGAGCCAAAACTACTGGACATAATGAAATGAAATTTTGGGGATACATTCATATTAAGATGTAGGTGTTCGCTAAGAGAGGATTTTCGGATATTCCTTCGCTAAGGGGGTGAAAAGGAGGGTGACATTTTAAAATGAGTATGTCTATATCTCAAAACTTTTAAAGTTTACAGATGTAAAAATTGGTATTTAGAACCTTCATTAAAAATAAAGAAAAACGTATTCTTTTGTTCTCGGAAAATCCCAATAGGAGGGGTGAAAAGGGGTGAAAAATTGGTTGAATGCCTTTAATGAGTATACTTATATCTCAGAAACTAAAGATATTACAGACATGAAAATTGGTGTTTGGGATCTCCTTTAAAAATAAATAAACACGTATTTTTTTGTTTATGGAAAATCCAGTTAATGGGGGGCAAAAAAGGGGTGAAATTTTAAAATGAGTGTATCTATATCTCAAAACTTTTAAAGTTTATAGATGTAAAAGTTGATATTTAGAATCTCCTTTACAAATAGAGAAACATTTATTTTTTGTTTTCAGGAAATCCCAGTAGGAAGGGTGGAAAAGGGTGACAAAGGGGTTGAATGCCTTTAATGAGGCTACTTATATTTCAGAACCTGAAGATATTACAGACCTGAAAATTGGTATTTGGGATCTACTTTAAAAATAAAGAAACAGGCATTTTTTCGGTTTTGGAAAATCCAAATAATGGGGGTGAAAATGGGGGTGAATTTAGAAATGAGTGTGTCTACATCTTAAAACTTTAAAAGTTTACAGATGTAAAAATTGGTATTTAGAGTCTCCTTTAAAAATAAAGAGACACGTATCTTTTGTTTTTGGAAAATCCCCATAGGAAAGGTGGAAAAGGGTGAAAAATGGGTTGAATGCCTTTAATGATGCTACTTATATTGTAGAACCTGAAGATATTACAGACCTGAAAGTTGGTATTTGGGATCTACTTTAATAATAAAGAAACATGTGTTTTTTCGTTTTTTGGAAAATCCAAATAATGGTGGGGTGAAAAGGGGGGTGAATTTTTAAAATGAGTGTGTCTACATCTTAAGACTTTAAAAGTTTACAGATGTAAAATTGGTATTTAGAATCTCCTTTAAAACTAAAGGAACATGTATCTTTTTGTTTTCTGTAAATCCCAATAGGTGGGGGTGTAAAAGCGTGAATAATGGGTTGAATGCCTTTAATGAGGATATATATATCACAGAAACTGAAGATATTACAGAACTGAAAATTTGTATATGGGATCTCCTTTAACAATAAAGAAACACGTATTTTTTCTTTTTGGAAAATCCAGTTAATGGCGGTTAAACAGGAGTGACAAATTAGGGTGACTTTTTGAAAGACTATATCTACAGAATATCTAAGAAACGTAAAATGTTACAGACGTAGAAAGTGGGTATTTGGAATCTCCTGTAAGTGTAAAGAAACATAGGTGATTTGTTTTTGGAAATTCCACTTAGGGGGAACTAAAAAGGGGTGAAATTTTAAAATGAGAATTTCTACACTATATCTCAAAAATCTTAATATGTTACAGAAGTGAAAAATGGTATTTTTTATCTCTATTTATTAATAAAGAAACGTATATTTTTAGTTTTCGGAAATACCACTTGAGTGGAGGGGGTGGTAAACATGACTGAAAATGGTGTTGAATTATTTTAATTAACCTACTGATATCTCAAAAATGAAGATGTTACAGACGTGAAATTTGATATTTGCAATCTGCTTTAAAAGTAAAGAAACACGTATTCTCGGAAAATCCAACGAAGTGGGGGGGCGGGGGGAGCTGAACGAATTGAAAAATTGACTTAATTGTATGAGATTACATACATCTAATAAAAACTAAAGTTGTTACAGGCGTGAAAATTGGTATTTTGATCTCCTTTAAAAACAAAGAAAAACGCGTTTTGGGGGGAAACCTCCCTGGGGGGCGGGAGTGAAAAGGAATTTAATTCCTTTCATGACGACACATAAATCAAAAACTGAGGAAGTTAGAGTCGTGACAATTGGTATTTAGAAGATCCTTTACTATTAAAGAAACAAGTACTTTTTGCCGGAAAATTCACTCGGGGGGGGGGGGGGGGCGTAGGAGTGTGAAAGGAAGTGAAAAACGGTGAATTATTTTTATCGGGATACTTATATCTCAAAACAGAAGGTAATAGACGTGAATATTGGTGTCTGGAATCTCCTTTAAACATAGAGAAACACGCCTACTTTCGATTTTTGTTGGGGGGGGGGGGTGTTAAATAAGCTTAATGGCGGTGGGGTGTAAAAGGAGGTGAGACCAATTGATTTTACTGGTCATAATGTACTTATAAGGAGCCTCCGTTGCTCAGGCGGCAGCGCGCCGGCCTCTCACAACTGGGTTCCGTGGTTCAAATCCCGGTAACTCCATGTGACATTCGTGCTGGACAAAACGGAGGCGGGACAGGTTTTTCTACGGATACTCCGGTTTTCCCTGTCATCATTCATTCCAGCAACACTGTCCAATATTTCATTTCATTTGCCATACATTGATCATTACCCCAGAGGAGTGCTTCGGCAGCAGGCACAATTCCTATTGTCGCCGCTAGATGGGGCTTTATTCATTCCACTCCTGACCCTGTCGAATGACTGTAAACAGGCTGTAGATTTTCGATGTACTTATTCTGATCATAAACCGATCATTTTTAATCTTTCCTGGGTTCGTTTTCAACAGCCATCTTTTCCTTCGGAGAACGTTCTTAGATTAGAGTAGATTCTCCTGGCATATAAATAAAAATTTAAACACATTTGAAATAAACGACAGGAATGAGATTGACCGTCAAATTGTTCACCTCTATAATAAGGTCAATAATGCACGGGATTATGTCATTCGTATCGCCAGAAATCCCAGCACACTTGCCTACGCGCGACAAAGGTGCTGGTCACATTGTCAACAATGGCAGCAGATGTAATATACCGTCAAATAGCGGTCCTGCATCTTGCTGTGGGGTCGAGAACATCTATACCAATAATAATAATAATAATAATAATAATAATAATAATAATAATAATAATAATAATAATAATAATAATATGGACCGTCGTCAAATTGTGCGGACCGCGCTGGAAATGAGTCCTGGTCTGGTAATAACTACGAATACAGTCCGGCCGTGGGTTCAGTACCACCAAGGCACCGAAGACGACACCACGCCGGATCTCCTTCAGGATTTGATCGATACTAAAAATGCTTATAGGAAAAGATGGCAAAGATTTAGGGTCCCAACTGACAGCGTGGAATATCTGGACCTAGCCCGAGAAGTACGAAATCGATTGCTGGAAATAAAGATTGAAAAATGGGAGGAAACTTGCCGTAATCTATTAGAAAACGAGCCAGTTCGCGAATGTTGGCGGATTCTCTCAGAAAACGAGTCAGATCGCGAATTCCGGAGGATCATATATAAAACGTTAAGCATTCAATTATAAATATCAGTACAATACCGTAGCGAAGCACGGGTATCTTGCTAGTCTATATATATAAAATAACTTTTCCTGACTGACTGACTGACTGATTCATCATCGCCGAGCCAAAACTACTGGACATAAAGAAATGAAATTTTGGGGATATATTCATATTAAGACGTAGGTGCTCGCTAAGAGAGGATTTTTGGATATTCCTTCGCTAAGGGGGTGAAAACGGGGGTGACATTTTAAAATGAGTTGCTATATATCTCAAAACTTTAAAACTTTACAGATGTAAAAATTGGTATTTAGAATGCCTTTAATCAGGATACCGGTACCTATATCTCAAAAACTGAAGATATTACAGACCTGAAAATTGGTACTTTTGATCTCTTTTAAAAATAAAGAAACACGTAATTTTTTGTTTTTGGAAAATCCAATTAATGGGAGGGTGAAAAGGGGGTGAATTTTTAAAAATGAGTGAATCTATATCTCCAAACTTTTAAAGTTTGCAGATTGGTATTTAGAACCTTCATTAAAAATAAAGGAACACGTATTTTTTTGTTTTCGGAAAATCGCAATAGGAGGAGTGAAAAGGGGCTAAAAAGTGGTTGAATACCTTTAATGAGGCTACTTATATATCGCAAACTGAAGATATTACAGACCTGAAAATTTGTGTTTGGGATCTCCGTTAAAAATAAAGAAACACGTATTTTTTGTTTCTGGAAAGTCCAGTTTAGGGGGGGTGAAAAGGGAGTAATATTTTAAAATGAGTGTATCTATCTCAAAACATTTTAAGGTTATATATGTGAAAATTGGTATTTAGAATCTCCTTTAAAAATAAATAAACACACGTATTTTTTCGTTTTAGGAAAATCCAAACATTGGGGGGTAAAAATGGGGGAGGGTAAATTTTTTTAAGATGAGTGTGTATACATCTTAAAACTTTAAAATTTACAGATGTAAAAATTGGTAGTTAGAATCTCCTCTAAAAATAAGGGAACACGTATTTTTTTGTTTCCTGTAAATCCCAATAGGAGGGGTGTAAAAGTGTGAAAATGGGTTGAATGCCTTTAATGAGGATACATTTATCTCAGAAACGAAAGATATTACAGAACTGAAAATTTGTATATGGAATCTCCTTTAAAAATAAAGAAACACGTATTATTTAGTTTTCGAAAATCCAATTAATGGCGGTTAAACAGAAGTGAAAAATTGGGTGAATTTTTGGAAGACTATATCTACAGAATATCTTGGAAACGTAAAAGGTTACAGACGTAAAAAGTGGGTGTTTGTAATCTCCTGTAAATCTAAAGAAACATAGGTGATTTGTGTTTGGAAACTCCACTTAAGGGGAACTCAAAAGGGGTGAAATTTTAAAATGAGAATTTTTACAGTTTATCTCAAAAAACTTAACATGTTACAGAAGTGAAAAATGGTATTTTTTATCTCTGTTAAACATATAGAAACGTGTATTTTTAGTTTTCGGAAATACCACTTGGGTGGAGGGGGGGGGGGTAAAAGTGACTGAAAATGGTGTTGAATTCTTTTAATTAGGCTACTGATATCTCAAAAATGAAGATGTTACAGACGTGAAATTTGATATTTGCAATCTGCTTTAAAAATAAAGAAACACGTATTCTCGGAAAATCCAATGAAGGGGGGGCGGGTGAAAGAATTGAAAAATTAATTGACTTAATTGAATGATAATACATACATCTAATAAAAACTAAAGTTGTTACAGACGTGAAAATTCGTATTTGGATCTCCTTTAAAAACAAAGAAAAACGCGTTTTGGGGGGAAACCATCTTGGAGGGTGGGAGTGAAAAGGAATTTAATTCCTTTCATGACGACACATAAATCAAAAACTGAGGAAGTTAGAGTCGTGATAATTGGTATTTAGAAGATCCTTTACTATTAAAGAAACAAGTATTGTTTGCGGGAAAATTCACTTGGGGGGGGGGGGTAGTAGTGTGAAATGAAGTGAAAAAAGTAAATTATTTTTATGGGGATACTTATACCTCAAAACTGAAGGTAATAGACGTGAACATTGGTGTTTGAAATCTTCTTTAAACATAAGAAACAAGCCTTCTTTTAAATTTTTTGGGGAGTGGGGGTGGCGGTAAATAAACTTAACGGCGGTGGGGTGTAGAAGGAGGTGAGATCAATTGATTTTACTGTTCTTAATGTACTTATAAGGATCCTCGGCAGCGCGCCGGCCTCTCACAGCTGGGTTCCGTGGTTCAAATCCCGGTCACTCCATGTGACATTCGTGCTGGACAAAACGGAGGCGGGACAGGTTTTTCTCCGGATACTCCGGTTTTCCTGTCATCATCCATTCCAGCAACACATAATAACAATAATAATAATAATAATAATAATAATAATAATAATAATAATAATAATAATAATAATAATAAAAATAATGTTCCGGACCGTCGTCAAATGTGCGGACCGCGCTGGAAACGGCTCCTGGACGGGTAATGACTAAGAATGCAGTCCAGCCGCGGGTTCAGTGTCTTCTAGGCACCCAATATGACACCACGCCGGATCTCCTGAAGGATTTTATCCATATTAAAAATGATTATAGGAAAATATGGCAAAGATTTACGGACCCAACTGACCGGGAGGAATACCTGAGCCTAGCCCGGGGAATACGAAATCGATTGCTGGAAAAGAAGATTGAAAAATGGGAGGAAACGTGCCGTAATCTAATAGAAAACGAGTCAGATCGGGAATTTTGGTGGGTTCTCGCAGAAAACGAGTCAGACCGCGAATTTCGGCGGATTGTATACCTAAAACAATAAGCATTCAATTATAAATTTCAGTATAATACCGTAGCGAAGCACGGGTATCTTGCTAGTACATTATATAACATCTGACTCAGGGCCGTCACCTAACTTAGAGTATTTAATAGCTGAAGATGCTTACCATGTCAAGTGAAACATGTCCCATATCAAACACTATGTAATAATTGCAGCCTAATTATAAGGATTGTATTGTATTGAGCAGGTATTAAACGATTCTGTGACTTTTTATTATACTAAGCTTCATTACGGTCACAATAATGAGATTCATTACTTGTAAACCTGCCTGAGTTATGAAAAAAATGCATATGAATTCTTTTTCCACAAAATTGAATTCTAAGTACACCTCTGGGATCCATTAATTAAAAGGATTAACTGTTCAGGCAGCGTATTCAATTCCAAGTATTCTGAAGTATTGTTTCGACTTGTTATATCCTTTTAAAAGTATATTCTATCCTGATAAGCTAGCTCCATAATATAAAGCCTACAATAATTGGGAAGAAATAATTACTGAAATCAGCTGAGTGGATCCCGAGATTACCCTCCACGTACAAACAAACTCAAGAACTCCTTTCTTTAAAATATTGATAAAATGCTTACGTCCAGCATGCTATCTGCACCCTCCTGCCAATCCCTCCCACGCCCCCAGCCTCTAATATGTTTGACACAGAAATAATTGTAATTATGTAGCTATTTTGTGTGCGGTATTTTCACAGGATATATACCACTCTTTTCAGGCAAATGCTGGAATAATACACCTATGTTCATAAAAAACAGAACACCTTGAAATCCTAGAGATAGGAAGTTCATATTCACACGACATGTTCATTATGTTCTGCAGAAACGATTAGCATTTCAGTCACCTAGGTTCAGTATGTGTCCTTTTGCCTAGTAGGCACTGGGTCCTCCAAGGGAACTTATTCCATGTGTGTTGGCATAAGGCGCGAATGGCGTCCTGGGGTGTAGCCATCCATGCTGCATTCACCAGGTTCCACCGTTCATCTTTGGTGGTTGGCATTGGGTCACAGCACCGCACCCGCCGTTTCACCATATCCCACACATTTTCGATTGGCGACAAGTCCGGTGATCGGGCGGGCCAGGGCAACAGTCTGACATCCTGGGACAACAAGAAGTTACGTGTTCGTGGAGCAACATGTGAACGCGCATTGACCTGCTGAAATATGGCGTCTGGGGTGTCGTGCAGAAAGGGTATGGCTACGGGTCGCAGGATGTCATTCACGTAGGTCAAACTCGTCACACATACCGAGCTCGATAGCTGCAGTCGCTTAAGTGCTGCCAGTATCCAATATTCGGGAGATAGTAGGTTCAAACCCCACTGTCGGCAGCCGCGAAAATGGTTTTCCGTGGTTTTCCATTTTCACACCAGGCAAATGGTGGGGCTGTACCTTAATTAAAGCCACGGCCGCTTCCTTCGCACTCCTAGCCCCTTCCTGTCCCATCGTCGCCATAAGACCTATCTGTGTCGGTGCGACGTAAAGCAACTAGCAGGAAAAAAAACTAACTCGTCACAGTGCTCTGGACACGCACCAACTGTGATTTGTGGTTGTACCCAACAGCACCCCACACCATAAGGGCTTGAGTTGGCGCTGTATGTCTTGTGCGAATGCAGTCAATGTGATGCCTCTCTCCCTGTCAGCGGCGTACCAAAGCGTGGCCATCATTTTAAAACAAACAGAACCTGGATTCGTCCGAAAACACTACCTGATGCCATTCCTGTCCCCAGTGACGTTGTTCCATACACCATTGCAGTCTAGCATGTTTATGCACATTAGTCACAGGTAGGCGGAGAAGTGGACGACGCGCCGGTAACCTAGACCGTAATAAACGGCCACGGACTGTCATTTCTGATAGTGTACGATGTATTACACGGTTCCACTGCTGCGCCAGAGCCGAGGAGGACGTAGATCTGTCCTGCAATGCCATTCGGATGAGGTGCCGACCTTCTCGGGGGGTGGTTTTGGTGATGCGACCAGACGCATCTCGTCGTGTTCTACGGCCTTCTGTGAACCATTCTGTACACACCTGTTGCACTGCCGACACACTTCGTCCCACACGCACTAGCAACGATTTCCCGGCTAGATGCATCACGTTCTCTCATGCCAACAATGCGCCCTCTTTCAAACTCGTTTGACGGTACGGTTCTCGCATACGTGTGCGAGGCATCCTGGACGTCTGATCAAGTCACACTGATCCATTACGTTCGGTTTATAGCGACAACGTGAGCCACAGGCACATCTAATCAGTCGGTGGTTGTGCGCCGAGATATCGATGTGGACCTTGAACCTGAGGGCCGACATGGTTCAAATGCCAATCATTTCTTCAGAACATACTAGTGCACCTGTGCTGTGAATACGAACTTCCTATCTATAGTCTGTCAAGGTGTTCTGGTGTTTATGAACATGAATGTAACTTACTTAGAGTCCCAGGACAAGTAGGCCTATAAAAATCCTGTCCTTAACAATTATAGTACACACACTGCTGCAATCGCCGCAATAACAACGGCAATCGGTCATACATCGACACACTCAAATGCACGGAGGTGACTGCATGCGATGTCATACCGTCATGAAAGTAATTAACAGTAACATTGCACTATGTGAACTCTCCTTCTTCTGAATAAATTAATGTATTGTTATCAGTGAACACATTTGAAAGTTGACAGTTTTAAATGGGAAGCATTGTTAATTGCTAATTAAATTATTAATTTTGCGTCCCACTGATTATTTTTGCTGCTTGCAGAGACGCTAAGGCACAGGTATTTTGTCCCGAAGAACTTCTTATGCGTGCTGGTGGATATATCGACACGAGGCTCGGGTATATGAGCAACTTCCATTACCACCGGACTGAGCTGGGATCGAACTCACTAACTAGGGACCGTGCGAGTTGGCCGTGCGGTTAGGGGCGCGCAGCTGTCAGCTTGCATCCGGGGAATAGTGGGTTCGAACCACACTGTCGGCACCCCTGAAGATGGTTTTCCGTGGTTTCCCATTTTCACACCAGGCATATGCTGAGGCTGTACCTTAATTGAGGCCACGGCCGCTTCCTTCCCATTCCTAGCTCTTTCCTTTCCCATCGTCGCCATACGACCTATATGTGTCGGTGCGACGTAAAGCAAGCATTTCAAAGAAGAAAAATAACTAACTAGGAGTCAGAAGGCCAGCTCTCTTCCATCTGAGCCGCTCATTAGGGAACTGTTTGGGTTGAACAACAACAATTTCAATTACTCTTGCGTGCATGTTTAATTAACACATTGTATATTATGATGGTGATTATCATTTTGCTGTAAAATAAGGTTATAATTAATTTGCAGAAGAATAACTGAGTGGCTCGGAAATGTTAGTTGATGGTGCCCTTGCGTATGCAATGTAGAAGTGCACCAATAGTTCTATTTCAATGTTGCATCACTTTATATTTAAAAATATTGACAACAGGAGTAGAATTTCACGCTCTATTAACTTATTTGCTAACACATAGGCTACAGTAAATGAATATATCAAAATATTAGATTTTCAGTACTTCTGTATCGGTTATAGGCCTAATGGAATCTAAAATGAAATGTAGAGGACATTTTGGCCGTCTATAAACGTAAAGGCCTATGCTGTTAGTATAATATTTTATTAGTACAAACGAGGAGGCTTGTGCATTCCTCGTTCATTTTGCCGTGCTGCTCCAGTATCCTAATTGATCATCCTATCATGTTTATTTGCAATCAATCTGGTCCAACCAACACAGTTTCCTCGTCAGCCCGACCGGAACCACTTTTATTATTACGGTATTATTATTATTATTATTATGATTATTATTATTATTATTAGTTTTACGTTCCACTAACCACGGTTTTCGGAGACGCCGAGTTGCCATAATTTAGTTCCACCGACACGAAGCTCATAGCACCTTGAATTACCACGCGACTGAGCCGGGATCGAACCAACCAATTTGAGGTCAGAGGCCATCGCTTTACCATCTGAGCTGCTCAGCCCGCAGTAACTCTGAAGTTACGTTTACCACGATTTCTCAAAATTAAACATTGGTTTTTGATATTTTCGATATCTCGCTGCTATCGATACTCAAGAGAAGATGAGTTCGATATTTTTCGACACTATATTAATAGAATACTGACATTTTCAAATGACATTGTAAACTTGCCGGAAGTAGCAGATTTTAAAATGGTAGGAAGGATCACATGTCTCAACTCATAACTTTCAAAATAGCAGGTATAGCAAGAGTTGGACTCGTTAATAGCTCTACTGATCTCATAATAAAAGGGACCTTCCTCTGAATATTTCTAGATGTTCTGGTGCCAATATATCTGCAGTACAAATTTATTTACAAGTCATGTACCTGGGTAGTAAAATCTGACGAATTGTCGCTGGGGGAAGATATTTCGAAGTTGATACTGTATTCAACTTGTAGCATTATTTAATTTCAGTTTGAACGACTATGGAAGAAACTGCGCTCCGCCTACAGAATAACCTAGTTCTGAATATAACCAGCAACATACCTTCAATAAAGAAATCCTGTGACCTTTTGAACTATAAAATTACGAGCAAGGAAACAACTTACTCTAGAAATGTCAGCACGTTTAGCATGAGACATGAATTTGATTTGAGATTACTATTTCAAAACTTCAAGTACGTTATTATTTTGAAGTGAATGAAACCGGTGCATTTCGTAATGTATTAATTTTGGATACTGTAAGTTAAGTGTAGAACTATTTCCAGTTGGATCCTGTCAGTGATAACCGTTCCATTTGCCGCATTTGTACAGAAGAAAAAATCGGGAGTAGGAAAATCTCACAACATTAGCAACCTGAAGAATAATGCCAACTCAGTTCATAAAATAGTTTTTAGTGACCGTGAATATCCACACAAAAATTTCGAGATAGTGGTGGTGTAACTAGAGGAGAAATGGCATTGGAAGTGCCTGTGCTTGTTCGCTCCATTCCGAAGTCATTGTCCTGGTTATCATCATCATCATCATCATCATCATCATCAAAATAATCAAATGGCACCCATTCTACTCTGACATTCTTTCTGGACGGTAAATATAAATTTAAACATTAAGATAATTGATCGAAGGCAAATTACCAGGAAAATAACTTACATGAAATGCAAAGACCATCAGCCGCTTAGCATTGTAGAAGACATAGCCTTGGATTTAAGCAGTTGATTCAGCATCTTGAACCTAGATATCGACGTTGCGCCTAGAAAAACGCTCTATGATAATGTTTCAGCTTAGAATTTTAACCATGAATCTTCTGTCATCTATGATTCTGGTTGCATGACCTGTGTCAAGGAATTTTCATTCTAAGTGATACATGTGCTACGGGTCAGTACTGCTCCTCTCAATGTCAGCCTCCCAGAACGGCATCAAGAAGTAGAAACAGGAGTAGAAGGTGAGCCCCGAAATTCAGATAGCGTAGGATTTACAATGGGTTTGACGACGTCAACAGCTACTGTCCACTACCTGTGTATCATCGTTCACTTTTTAGACCAGGACTAGAAACCTCATTATGTATGCATTTGAGTGATACCATTTGAAGAAAATACACACATGTAAAAGTATTGCAAATTTCTTGAAGATATTAAAACCTTAAGTTTAATGGATAAAATACTGGCTGTGATTGACGACAAGGGTTGTAATGTAATAAGTCCCATGACTTTGGAAACATTTACCCATTTGCCACGTGTTCTGAAAGAGGGAGTCCTAGGTTCAAGGAATATTGGGAATCTCATTGCCTTATGTAGAAAATCACGAAGCCATTGTAAATGTTGTTCATATCATTGCTAAATTTTAATACTTCTTTAGTAATAGTCACTTCCTCTATCAGGACATTATCCTTGCAACCAACAATCTTTACATACTGCTTACTGAATACTTCTGCCTTTTGAAGATCCTCACATACACACTCCCCTTGTTCATTAATGATTCCTGGAATATCCTTCTTAGAACCTGTTTCTGCCTTAAAGTACTACGCCCTTCCCGCGTCCAGGATAAGTGACGTAAAGAAATCCCCACCAGATGTCTGGGTTCATTACTTCAATCTTCATTAATATTTTAACGTGGGATCCAGACAACGCCTACACGATACATATTTCTATATGTCACCAGGATTGATGAACTTCTCCATCTGACGTATCGTTAAATTGCAAGCGAAGCGATAATTCAACAACTTAAAGATAAGTTGACCTTCAGGATAACAGAAAACTTCAAGTAACACATCATATAAATCTTAACTATTAACATTTATTCAAGAAATAATTGCATTGATAAAAAATAAACATTGTGAAACTAAGTTTGTAAATTAATTGATATTTGTTTTTCTGGAATGTATTAATTATCTATGCTCGTATTATTTTCATTGATCATGCTGTTATCACAATTGAAATGAGTTTTTGTTTATATGTAATTAAACATCTATAAAGAAAATGATAAAATGCATTTCTAGCATTGGAAGTTAGTGCTTAAAATTGATATGAAATATCGTTCTTTACATCAGTTTATGTTGATTATTGCTAAGGACAAGCTCGTTCGGAAAATATTAATATTCTGGTTTGTTAGCATTTCAAGATAAGCTTCCGGGAAATGATAAGTTTCTCAACCAACAGCACATATCTGCTTCTATTCAAATTAAATTATTATATTAACCAATATCATATTTTATATTAAATCGTTTTTAACAGCAAATCATGATTGGACGTATAACAAGGTAATGATATTCTCAACTATGCCCAAATATATCAATAAATGATCTAACGTGTGACTTATTCTAAATATCTTGCCTATGGAAAATCATCTTTGAAGACACTATGGAATATCAACTCTCAATTATATTTGTTATATTTGTTATATAATATTATCCATGTTAACCTACGTATGCCCTCATTACTTGAGAAAATGTGATTTCAAAGTAGAAGTATGAGGTTAAAATATCCAAGTGAGTAACCAATCAATCCTATAAGGATTCCTTTTGATGATCTTAATCTATAATAATATTTCATGATTGTATGTGTTACCATGTCACTATTAACATATGATACGTATTCTCGGACAATGCATTATCATTGCATAATTAACATGTATGATCCTACTGTGCGTCAATATTTATTTCCTAACATTTCAAATACATCATTTACGTCTCAAATTTCGTCGTAGCATTACTTATTCCTTCAATATATTCTCCATTTTATTCATAAATTATCTTAATATCTTCATCATAACTCATTTTATTTCGCATCTCTTCATATTCGTTCATAAATTTTGCATATACGCTTAAATAACCTTATTTTCAAATATTCATCGTATCGAATCGATATATTCTCCAATAATATTCACGTTTTCAGATTGCCCTTATATCCATATCTAACATATTTCTTAACTTATTATGGTAACATGTAACCTCTGTTTATCATAATGTCACTTGGCATTGCGTATCGAAGATCCTAAAATTATTCCTCTTATATACATATGATAGGATATAATATGGCTAATTGGGATTCATTGCTCTCATTGGAACATTATTATCACTTTATTGCATTCCCTAACTCGAGTTTGTCTTATTTCTGATGAAGACTACGTATTCCCTTATATCATCGGCATATATAAATCACTCGCGAGAATCGAATACCATATAAATCATTTTGAAGACACTATACACATATCAATTACTATGGGCGCTAATAAAATAATTACTAACCTTGTTTCTATTTATCGATTTATACATTTTGTTAAAGAAACGTCTTTTTCCGCCGCTTTCCGGAATATCATTCATTTGGTCGCCCTCCGTAGCTCTGGATTCTGGTCATTGCGCGTAGCCGGTCATCGTGATGTGATCGGGTACCACGGATCTTCTCTGCTATGTCGGTGCAGCTCGGAATCATCCAGATAGCCGATCTCAAATCTTCTCAGAAAGCCATGGTTTCCTTCAAAAGCTCGGTTGAAAAGACAAAATACATTAATGAAATAAGCAGTGACATATTATCGTTTTCAAAGCCTTCTAACATAATTTAAATACTTAATTCCGTTTAATAATGCTTCGTATAATCTGAATTGCTATCAAATCTCCAATATGTCTGCTAATATTTCAATTTTATCTCGCACAGAATGGCTTTTAAATTCATTGATCGTTTATGCTGCTATGTATTGAATATCTCCTTTTATAGTCACGGCCTTGTCTTTGCAGGTTTTCTATGCCACTGTTACTCAATTTACAAGTCTCGTATTTTAATATTTTACGCGTATTATTTAATCCTTTTATATATTCTTCTATTATATTCTTGTCTAGGCGCTATACATATTTCTTTTCTTGAATTCTTCACTCCTTATTAAAATCTTATAGGCTTTATGCAGCTTCTTGCTCGTCACATGTCCAGTCCTTTGGGTTAGTTTTTCATTTGTGTTTTCAAGCAGTGTTGATGTTAACAAAGGTTATTTTGTCCTGGTTACTGCCATCACCATTCCATTCATTTCAACTTTGCTTATTCTCGACTTCCTTGACATTTTATGTAATGTATTCATTTTGTCTAACTTCATTACTAGTAATCGCGTTCGTCTTAATTCGATTGAACTTTATTCCTGGATTAGTGGAATGGCACAGTACCTTTACATACCCTTCCATTTTTCACTAAAATTGGTGTATATAGGAAATGGTGATAGACATAAAGATGAAAAGTAAAGGCCAGTCACTTTGACATGCATTGTATGTAAGTTTTGGGAAAGCATTATTTCTGATTACATTAGACGAGTTTGCGAAATTAATAACTGGTTCGATAGAAAGCAGTTCGGGTTTAGGAAAGGTTATTCCACTGAAGCTCAACTTGTAGGATTCCAGCAAGGTACAGCAGATATCTTGGATGCAACAGGACAAATTGATTGTACAGCGATTACTGGAAAAAGTGAGTTCAATTGGACTAGACATAAGAGTGACTGAATGGGTGGCTATATTTCTAAAAAATAGACCTCAGATAATTAGAGTAGGCAAGTTTTGTCTGACCCTGTAATAATTGAGAGGGGAATTCCTCATGGCAATATTATAGGACCTTTATGTTTTCATATATATATTGCACCCAAATTGCCATTCCCAAGCGTACAATATAAATGTTATGTGTAAAGAAATGGAATCAGAGATAAGGCGCTTTTCGGATGATGGTATTCTGCATAGAGTAATAAATAATTTACAAGATTGCTAGCGACTGCAAAATGACCTCGATAATGTTGTAAGATGGACAGTACCCAATGATATGATGATAAACTGGGTTAAAAGTCGGGTTGTCAGTTTCATAAGTAGGAAAAGTTATCTAATTTTAATTACTGCGTTGATTGGGTGAAAGTTCCTTATGGGAATCATTGAAAGTACCTAGATGTTAATGTAAGGAAATATCTTCATTGGGGTAATCACATAAATGGGATTGTAAATAAAAGGTACAGATCTCTGCACATGGTTGTGAGGGTGTTTAGGGGTTGTAGTAAGGATGTAAAGGAGAGGGCATATTAGTCTCTGGTAAGACCCCAACTAAAGTATACTTCCAGTGTACGGGACCCCTCACCACGATTACTTGATTCAAGAACTGTAAAGAAATCCAAAGAAGGCAACTCTTCCTTTTACTGGGTGATTTCCGACAAAAGAGTTTCGTTACAAAAATGTTGCAAAGCTCGGGCTGGGAAGACTTGGGAGAAAGGAGACGAGCAGCTAGACTAAGTGGTATGTTCCGAGCTGTCAGTGGAGAGATGGCGTGGAATGATATTAGTAGGCGAATAAGTTCGAGTGGTGTCTGTAAAAGTAGGAAAGATCACTATATGAAGATAAAGTTGGAATTCAAGAGGACAAATTTGGGCAAATATTCGTTCATAGGAAGGGGAGTTAGAGATTGGAATAACTTACCAAGGGAGGTGTTCAGTAAATTTCCAATTTCTTTGAAATCTTTTAAGAAAAGGCTAGGAACGCAAGAGATAGGGAATCTGCCTTCTGGGCGACTGCCCTAAATGCAGATCAGTAGTGACTGATTGAATGATGGATTGAAATTAGTAGGAAGTTTCACACTTTCCTCAAAATCCAAAAATATATTCTGAAAACTGCACAGAAACATCTTTCTCTTTCACAACACCGCTTGATTCAAGATGAACCTGCATGATGGAATTCAACTTTTCATATGCTTAAAAATACTTCAAGAGTAGAAGAAAGGCATTGTATTCTCACCTGCCGAACTCACCCTTCCAGTAAATCGTATATTATCACAATGAGAACATATTGATTTATTGATCAATACATTAATTATTTTTGATCAAGCAACACTCGACGTTAGTTCTTCTACAGCGGATGTGTCCGAGACAGACTCCCTTGTGAACAGTGTCATATCTCATCTTCAGAAGCCATGACACTGTGTCACGATTTGTGACAGTAAGGGATAAAATATACTAATAATAATAATGTTGTTTGCTTTACGTCCCACTAACTACTCTTTACGGTTTTCGGAGACGCCGAGGTGCCGGAATTTAGTCCCGGAGGAGTTCTTTTACGTGCCAGTAAATCTACCGACACGAGGCTGACGTATTTGAGCACCTTCGAATACCACCGGACTGAGCCAGGATCGAACCTGCCAAGTTGGGGTCAGAAGGCCAGTGCCTCAACCGTCTGAGCCACTCAGCCCGACAGATAAAATATACAGTGTGTATATAAATTATACTGACATAAACGTCAGGGACCGAGCTCGATAGCTGTAGTCGCTTAAGTGCGGCCAGTACCCAGTAATCGGGAGATAGTGGGTTCGAGCCCCACTGTCGGCAGCCCTGGTTTCCCATTTTCATACCAGGCAAATGCCGGGGCTGAACCTTAATTAAGGCCACGGCCGATTCCTTCCAATTCCTAGGTCTTTCCTATCCCATCGTCGCTATAAGACCTATCTGTGTCGGTGCGACGTAAAGCAAATAGCAAAAAAAAAAAAAAAAAAAAAAAAAGTCAGGGATGCCCTGCGTGTTACATAAAGAACGATGGTGCTATCTAATTGGCGGAGAAAATGTTCTTTTGGAGAGAAAATGCTTACTTTGTTACTTCCGGGCGTGCGATTCAAAATGACGAACTCACCGTGTTTGCTGCACCAAAGCGTGTTCTGCTGCCCGCTGCTGCGCTTCAGGGAAGGGAAGGGAAGTGGAGTGTTAATGCGCCGCCTGAATGCACACATTTCTTCGTTCGACTCGCGTGGAATTTTGCTTGTCTCTTACGGACAATATTCAGTTTATTTATTAAGCAGCCTTAATTGCACACACAGCATAAGAACACACAGTAATTAAGACACACGATGCATCCGATCATTTCTCATGTCGTCTCTTGGTCTGAGTAATGTTCTTTATTATATAACATGCACGAAGATGCATCGCTGCCATCATGCATTCATTTACTCGCAACATTGTAAAGGGAATGAAAAACTGAATGAAAGAAGCAACACGCACAATGGTTTGATTAAAGTAAATGTTTAATATTCCTCCACGACACCCCCCCCCCCCTCCATTATTCTTCGATCTTCACGTAACAAGTAAAGGCCATGGGAGTTAAAAGCGGCCTTGGGCGGAGGCCATTCAACTGGCACACCACGGCCTTATCATCTCCTTGAATAATGATCATTTAAGTGCTGTGTAACACGGCGAGTGGAATGCGGTAGAGTGCCATTATGACGCTGCCAAATACGCACAGGAATACCTTGGAATAATCCAAGCAGTGATTCCACCAAGAACCGCTAGCAAGGAGGAAGGACATGCAGCCCAAGTAAATAGTCGCCAACAATACCGGCCGAAATCTTGACACTAAACCAATTCTGAAATATGCGCACTACTGCCACACGAGGGTTTTCTTCCGCCTTTCTTCACGCAGTCGCCTGCCAATGGACACGAAGTTTGAATGAAGTTGGCGGCTATTAGGGTTTCGTACGCGAAAAATCAGAGTGGCTTATCTCCCGATGCCAATTGCTACGCGACAGTGTAAGTGCGTATCAGCCATTTCTTCGTTGGTAACCGAGCAAGTGCCTTTGCGGCTTGGGTCACGTAGCTATCAGCTTTCATTCGGGAGACAGTGGGATTGAACCCCACTGTCGGCATGCCTGAAGAGGTTTTCCGTGGTTTCGCATTTCCACACCAGGAAAATGCTGGAGCTGTACTTTACTTAAGGCCACGGTCGCTTCCTTCCCACTCCTAGCTCTTTCCCATCCCATCATCGCATGAGACCTATCTGTGTTTGTGCAAAGTAAAAAAGAAAAGTCTTCGTTGGTGTTCCAAAACGGAGCCATTCTCGCTAATTTATGCCCCAAACTTAGTAGCCAATATGGGCGGAACAGCCTACTGGGGCTGGGAAGGTACTGCCCTAAACGGATTAGAAACATGTGCATTCGTGCGGAGCATTATCAGCTCGCTTATCCTCTCTTCCCAGAAGCACAGCAGCGGGCAGAGGTTTGCACTCTGGCACAACAAATACGGCGAGTTTGTTGAATAGAATCGCACGCTCGGAAGTAACAATTTTTTTGCAAGTGGCTTTACGTCGCACCGACATAGATAGGTCTTATGGCGACGACGAGATAGGAAAGGGCTAGGAGTTGGAAGGAAGCCGCCGTGGCCTTAATTGGGGTACAGCCCCAGCATTTGCCTGGTGTGAAAATTAGAAACCACGGAAAACCATCTTCAGCGCTGCCGACAGTGGGAATCGAACCCACTATCTCCGGGATGCAACCTCACAGCTGCGCGCCCCTAACCGCACTGCCAACTGGCCCGGTAGGAAGTAACAAAGTCGCCCCATTTCCTCGAAAGGAAACATTTTCTCCATCAATCTGATTGCACCATCATTCTTTACATAACACGAAGAACATACCTCATTTTTTGTCGGTATAATTTAGATACACCGTGTATGCGGTACAAAGAAACGCTTAAGAGGACGAGTTATTCGCAGTGCGAGAGCTCTCACTGCTGCTATAGGAAAACTGCTGCAACCTGCTAATCAGCAGAATGACCCTGAATCTACAATTGAAGAGGTCTTGTAACATTCCTATTGAATATGCTGTGTATTCAAATCTTTGGCGAAATAATAGGTTGCACTTAAAAACTCGCTAAAATTAGTAAAGATGTTTAAATTTCAGATTACACTTTCTTCGGAGTCAGCAAAATTGTCTGATGTATGGTGTTTGTACGGCACCATTGTGCAAGGAAATGACTCAAAAAATTCATTCTCATTTAACACCTCTGAAAATGAAATGAAAGGAAATGAAATGGCGTATGGCTTTTAGTGCCGGGAGGTGTCCGAGGACTTCGGCTCGCCAGGTGCAGGTCTTTTGATTTGACTCCCGTAGGCGACCTGTGCGTCGTGATGAAGATGGAATGATGAAGACGACACATACACCCAGTCCCCGTGCAGGGGAATTAGCAAATTATGGTTAAAATTCCCGACCCTTCCGGGAACCGAATCCGGGACCCCTGTGACCAAAGGCCAGCACGCTAACCATTTAGCCATGGAGTCGGACACCTCTGAAAATTAAATCACCATCTACCTAAAAGATCTGTTATCCCCCATTTCATATGTTTATGGTTATAGGGAAACAAATAAAGAGTTTCCAAAGTTGCGAAAACCAGATGTGTAATATGTATGTATTGTATTAATTTCTTATTTGTCAAGAAATCAACTGAGGAAATACCTTTAAACATTAAGATAGGTGATGAAACTGTACAACAAGTAAGTCACCGTACTTGGGAAGCATTATCATTCAGGACAACAGGTGCACCACAGAAATCAGGATGAAGATTGCTCTAACTAAACAAGCCTTCAGTAACAAGAAACAGCTTGTGAGAAGCAGGAACATTAACATTAAAATTAGGAAAGAATTTTCGGAAATGTTTGTGTGGAGTGTTTCGTTCTATGCTTGCGAAACATGGGTCTTAGCAAAACAGGATATAAAACGCCTGGAAGCAATGGAAATGTGTATATGGAGGAGGATGCTGAAAATAAGTTGGACAGAGAAAAAGTCAAACAATGGGGTCCTTAGCGAAATAGATAAAACAAGGAAATTGACGAACACTGTAGAAAAGACTAAAACCAAATTCCTTGGCCACACACTTCGACATAATACATTCCTCACGACTATGCTGGAAGGAAAAGTTCTGGGTAAGAAGGGAAGAGGAAGACCGAGGAAGAAGTATCTGGATTCCGTGATGGACAGGTTGAATTTGAAAAAAACATTACGTTGACCTGAAACGCTCAGCAGAGGAGAGACAAATGTGGTTACAGCGACAAGGCCTTGCATTTAGGATATGAATATACCACCAGCAACAGCCTTTTCTGACAGACTGCTTAGCACAGCAGAACCCATGTGTGACAGAAATAGAAGTAGCCTTGACCCCGATAGAGTGAAAATACTTGCAATTTTTTTTTTTTTTTAATATCTTAAATGATAACGTTACTGTTTTATCGTCCATTTGATTTTTATATTTTTAAATAGTGTTGAATATTTTTTTTAACATTTAGTTTGTGGAGTGATACATAACTAGCTATTAACTAGAACTGCATACTACAATATATTTTAATGTAACTTACATTGACCGTGAAGTGTTAACATAAACCAAAAGAACCAAACCCCATGGCACTACAGCCATTGAAGGGCCTTGGCCTACCAAGCGACCGCTGCTCAGCCCGAAGGTCTGCAGATTACGAGGTGTCGTGTGGTCAGCACGACGAATCCCTTCGGCCGTTATTCTTGGCTTTCTAGACCGGGTTAACATAAACATGCATGTTTAATAAATAATCCTGTATTTAGAAATGTGTACTTGACTATTTTAATTCAAGAATGAAAGTATCGGAGTATCGAAACAAAATAATACAAACAGTATATTGATACAGAGTATCAACAAAACTGATATCGACCCATCTCTACTCAAAATATAAGCTGTCAGCTACGGGTACATCACATATTTATGGCTATTATTATTAGGACTGTAAATTTGTCTTCATTGCAATTTATTTTGGTTACTGTGAGGGTAACAAGGAAGGTCGAGAAATTAAAATTACGTGCAAAACTTAATGTTTGTGAGCGTGTGTTGTTAGGTATAGAAAGTACGCTATTTTAGGTAACACCACATTTGTTCCACTCTCCCTTGAGCAAGCAGTCTTCTTACTTCCGAGAGAAGCTACGACTAACCGGTAATGGATTACCCTATTATGTTGACAGCGCCTTATCTTGCTCTCAAATTTAACTTGTCTGTGGTTTGTACAAGCATTAACACACATTCATTCTCGTTTCCTTTTGACGTAATATATTACGTAGTTGAACAATTTTGGATGTTGAAAAAATTGGATTTGAAGCTATTATCTTCCATGAAGTACTACAAAATGCTGAGGAGGTTTATTGAGATTTTGAAGCAAAACATATTGCTACAATGACATCCGCTACAAAATTCTCTAAAGCTTCTTGTCACTTTTTAAACAAAACAGACCTACGCATGTTTATTGCCAAAGTTCGTATTTGACATATGTATATTACAGAGCGTCCGACTCGCTGGCTGAACGGTCAGCGTACTGGCCTTCGGTTCAGAGCATCACAGGTTCGATTCTCGGCCGGGTTGGGGATTTTAACCTTAATTGGTTAATTCCAATGGCACGGGGGCTGGGTGTATGTGTTGTCTTAATCATCATTTCAACCTCATTACGACGCGCAGGTTGCCTACGGGAGTCAAATAGAAAGACCTGCACCTGGCGAGCCGAACCCGTCCTGGGATATCCGGCACTAAAAGTCATACATTTCATTTCATATTACAGAGCAAAGCAAGAAATATTCCTTTATTGAAGATCAAAACACGGGACGCAGTATGGTTAATTTGGTACCGATTCTGGCATCAACAGTGTGCTCATTTTGCATCAAATTTTAAAGGAATTTATTTTGTGGCATAATAATAATAATAATAATAATAATAATAATAATAATAATAATAATAATAATAATAATAATAATAATGTGATCGAGAAAGTGGCCGTGCGGTTAAGGTCGCGTCGCTGAGAGCTTGCATTCGGGAGATATTAGGTTCGAACCCCACTGATGACAGTCCTGAAGATGGTTTTCCGTGGTTTCCCGTCTTCACACCAGGCTGTACCTTAATTACGGCTATGGCCGCTTCCTTCCCACTCCCAGCACTTTCCTATCCCATTGTTGTCATAAGTCTTATCTGCATCGGTACGACGTAAAGCAAATTGTAAAAAAATAGTAATGTGACAACGAAGCCCGAGAGTGCGGGGCCCGGTGGGTGTCATCACCGGAAGTGTGGACGGAACTAGCTGCGAGGAAAACGATAGCCCCGGTTCATTGTTGCGACACCTGACGAAGAAATCGGCCGAGCTACTCCGAGGATGCTGAAAAAGGCTAACAGGTAAATTGCACCCAGAATAATCTGAAAGTGGAAACTGCATCATACATGACCAAGAATCTTACACTGGCCTATAAAAATAGCGAAGCTGGAGATCGTGATTCAGTCTTGAGTCAGTCGTGACTGAATATGGGGCAGCTAACAAGCGTTTTAATGTTTAGATACGACTTTGGTTTGTAAAAGGCTGCAAATTCCCAAAACTTCTTGGAGGCTGAAAATAGCTCGGTCGACTGTCACGGACAAAGACCGCAAGCTCTGTTATTTCCTACCTCCTCCTTCTATTTTAGAAGAGATGGAAGGAACATTTCAAGTCCAGGTCGAGGAAGCCACCTCCATCGGCTTAGGAGGTGCCTTTGTCGAGCTCATAGGGCAGAAACCCTTGGCTTTGCGTCCCTGCTACGTTGGCTTAGTTGCCTTCTTTTCTACGTAACATATTTGTTTGATTAAAGTTTTCGTGTCACAGGTTCAAGTATGCGCGAGAAAACATGTGACATAGAGGAACATTAATGACCGTTGTACTGACCACGATTTTGAGTGCAAGCATGCAAACGTGCATGCGGTGTTTCGTGCAGGTGTCGTATGCAATTTTGGTGGAATGGAGTTCCACGTCTGTTGCAGTTTGTCAGTGAAATCTGAAGCGGTTAATGCTGGTATTGGATGAAGCTGGTTTTATCGTCCTATAATGTCCTATATGTGATTAATGGCTGGAAGGTCTGGTGATCTCGCAGGCCAAGGAAACTGTTCGACACTCTGTAAGTACCTTGGGTGACAGCAGCGGTATGAGGACGAGCGTCATTCTGTTGGAAAGCATCCCCTTGAATACTGAGAATGAATGGCAGCACAGTTCAATCACCTGTCTGGCGTACAAATCCGCTGTCAGCTTTCTTGGGATAACTACGAGTGAGCTGCTGCTGCCAAACAATATCATTCCCCGGACCATAACTCCTGGTGTAGGTCCAGTATGTCGACGCCGCGGACAGCTTGGTTCCAAGCGTTCACCTTTCCTGCTGCTTACCAAAGTAAGTCCATCACTGGCACAAATGCAGTAACGGCTCTCATTTGAGAACACAACTGTAGTAGATTTGCTACAGTTCGCTGTGTCACTCTGGTGCCAACTGAAGCTCCAACGACTGTTGCAGATGCTGCACGATCCACCACAACCATGCGGTGAATACAGCGGTCTTCCCTCTTCGCAGTGGCATATATGCGGCCGGACCTCGGTCTTCTTGAGACAGTGCCTTCCTGTGACCACTGTTAGCAACACAGATGCACTGTGGATACAAGTCTTTCTGGAATATCTCAGGAAGAACACTCTCTTTCTCGTAGCCCTGTAACACGACCTCGTTCAAACTCAGTAAACTGCTGATCTCCTTAAAAACATGTTTTACTCACACCTAACTCACAACGTCAACACCGGACGATGACTAACGCTCACATACAGAGCGTATTGAAAGTAAACTTGCTTCCCAACGTTAGAGGGGTCCTACTGGCAAAATTCTTCGTTGACTAGAGCTCAAAGTTGAATAAGCGTCACCCTTCAAATGTCATGCCTCCCAAATTTCGTTTCTCTAGCACAACTCCTTCTTGAGGTTGGGAATTCATTTTCCGCCAGGAGAGTTCATTGAACTGCTGTAATGCATAATATCCTCTAGAATGTTAATATATGTTATTAAAAAGGTAATGATTGAAAAACACGCTCTATTCAGAGTTCATGTGCATAATATTTTAGCGAATACTTGTTAATAAAATCAGAGCACATAAACGACTATTCTCTGAGGACTAATTGTATTAATAGAGCTATTTGTGAGATTATGAACGCGGTAAGCTTAAAACGCACAGCAGAGCACTTTATACTATTATCAAATTACTTAACTACCTCATTTGTGCATGTATGATGTCCAGTTACTTATCCTAGGAACCAAACAGAGATAACATGTTATGGTTAAAAGCAATTATTCAAGGGAAATCAGTGGATTTTCCCGACAAGACATGAAATTTGTATTTCTGAGGTTGGAAGATTGCTTTTTACAAGCATATGAACTGTGTAAATAATTATAATAGTGCATGTCTCTTTTAATTGGCTTGTCCTTACAAAATCATAAGCCTGGAGGCTGTCTGATCTTCGCAACCACCATTGTAGTATTTAACAATGGGATGACATTTGTGTACATGTAAAATGGTTAAACACATGTATTTCATAATAGTATAACTTGTGAAGCTAATATAGTATTTTAAATAACTACAAATTCAATTTTTAATTATTTGTGAAGGAGAATATATAAGTCCACTTTTCCACCCTTTGAACTTTGCATGGATATGATTTATTCTATGTAGTTATTTCACATGTAAAGATACGGAAGATTTGTTATTTCCTGTTAAATAATAATTTCGCTTGAGGGAACAATGTTAATTCCAAGAACAATTTAAATGTTCAAAATTTATTTGCCAGAAAAATAAAAAAGTGAACTTAGGCAGGTTGTAGGTTTGGCCATTGAACAGGAGTATGTGGGGACATGGTAAAAATTTCCTTCCAGGTCATTTAAATGATTCCCCACTGTGCTGAACTGTGGACACAGAGTACTTCCTGCTGCGGTTTCGCTCTTGGTATTGAGAAGGACTTACACTACATCATATACATACTTACTCCGGGATGCTCCGCAGGAAATTAGATTACATCGTACCAGCATACTGGTGAGTGTAAAATACCGCCACTATCCAATAAACCCATGAGCTTTTGCGTCTTCGTACTATCAACAGTTTATGTTACTCCAGGGCCCCGTTCTGTCAGGCCGTATGCTCCCTGATAATTTACAGCAAATACTCCAAGGACGGAATGGCCTCTCTCAACTATCTCGTGTCAGTCTACAGTGTTCTCAAGAACAAAATCTTGATCACGCACTTTCCTTCTGTTGATCTGTGACTTTCTTTCTAATAATTTTTTTCTATTTTGAGGAGGCATTTCTTCAACTTTTAAACAATAATGTAATACACATGTTTTCATACCATATCCAGTTTGTTACTTTCATCGACCTGTCTCTACATTACATCTGACTTGAGCAATATGGAAGTCAGTACGGAATTAGAAATGCTAGCAACGACATTTCTTATGCAGCGAATCCTTGATTAGTGTGAAAATATTAGCTTGTAGAATCGGTCAGTTTGTATAATGGGCTAAGTGAATCGATATGTTAGAGGGTCTTCTAGCCCAGTGAGGACTCCTAGTTTCTCTTGTACGCCTTTTCAGTGACACATAATGGTGAAACTGTTGAGGAGCCAACCACCCTGCCAGTTCAGGACTTGACTTGACCATACATATATACATACATGTTGAGTACACATCCCGAAGGCACCGAGCCACTTCCGTGATGTTAAGGTCACGCAGGTGTAAGCTTGCATTCGGGACATCGTGGTTTCGAATCCTACTGTCGGCAGTCCTGAAGATGGTTTTCCGTGGATTCCCATTTTCACACCACGGTCGATTCCTTCCCACTCCTAGTCATTTCCTATCTCATCGTCTCCATTAGACCTATCTGTGTCGGTGCGACGTAAAGAAAATCGTAAAAACTTAAAGTATCCCGAAGGCTCTTGGTTGTATCCTCAAGAGCCCCCACAATCAGTGCTGTCATAGATGGCCTAGGTATATGAGGGAAATGAGGAGTGAGGTATTTTCCTTTTGCTTTCCTCACCGATCCAAAAGATGCTATTGCGTAGCAGTCCGCCTGGACCCCAAGGAAATGCACGCAAAAATCAATCCTATGAGCAAGATTTTCACAGCATTCATACTTGGAATTGGCTGCATGACGAATGGTATTACTAGCAACGCTCATATTTCAGTCACTTTCACATCATCACAGCCAAGGATGAATTTGAGACAAGCCAATGAAAGTAACAAATTCGTTCTAGCCCATACCAGAAGAAATAGTGCACTGTAAACACTAGGTCTCGCCAGCAGTCATACTACGCCCTTCTTGCGTCCAGGGCGGGAACGTAAAAGAAATCCAGGCCAGCTTACTCTCAGGGTTCGATGTTTATATATATAAACGTGAGTTCCGAAAAGAGAACGGCTTCTTAAATAAACGCCTCATTTGCCAGTAATGATGATGGACGCCTCCATCCTACGAATCGTTGGCTACACGAGAATATGATCTATTTGACGTCTTAATTCCAGATCTATCTGATATCCTTAACTAAAATCCATAAATAGCGCTTCCAGTATACCTTACCTATAATCCTTCATTCAAGTTCGAAAGTTTCGAAAAAGAAAATGAAATGAAGGAAAAATTATTGTCCTACGTTGAATTAATTGAATCTGCTTCGACACCATGAACTATTAATACTGATCAATGATATGTTGGTTATGTATTGTAAAATTATTACAATCCGAAATGAACTTGTAACTCACTTTCATATCATCATTTAAATCAAGAAAAAATTGAAAGAAATTTTAATTTTAATTTATATAAGTACAAATCCACTTGGAAAATAAAGGTAATGTTATGTTGTTTGAATTATATAAAATATATATTTTTACCAGCATCGTAATTAATTTCTTTTCTTCTGATAACTTAAGATGAGGATTTCATATTTATGCTTATCTCTGGATTATCATAACATATTTATGTGTGTCGGGAAAAAGGTAAGTATTTCTTGTTAGCCAAAACATATGTTAATATTCATCTTAAAATCTAACATTACTCATCATTGTATCATTTATCAAATTAATCTTCGATCCAAATTAACCATAAAACATAACTAACCAACCAACCATATTCTCATACGAGTGTCTGAATTTTAATGTATGACCTTGTGTGATTTATTTAAATATGCAAGGAATATCTTTCATGATGATACTGTAAACTATCTATCCTTCTGGAATTATTTATAGAAAATAATATTGCCTATCCATCTAATATATTCCATGCTTATCATTCAGGAAAATAAAACTATATGATAGAGATACTAGGTTAAAATTTATCAAATTAATGACCGACACTTCCTATAAGGATTCATTGTAATGATCGAATCCTGCCATAACACATTATTACTACCACAACACGTTGTCACTATCGTAGGATATGGATTCTCTTTCGATGAAATATAATCATGGTATCACGAACATAAATTATACTAGGTTGCGTCAAACAACATCACCTTTCTCTTAGAGAAACAATCATTTTCTTCTTTTATCGTCGTAGCAATATATTTATTCTATCTTCCCATTCTTCATTATACTCATTAACATCACATTACCTCCATTTCACACATATCACATCTCTTCCATTTCTTTCCAATAACCCTCATATACAGTCTAACTCATTTTGATGCTTAAAATAACTTCATTCCCAATTATTCAATTCATTGGATCAATATCTTCATATCTATTCTCAATATGTGTTAGGTTTATTTTCAGATCCGTATATGTAACCCTACTCTGATTTTCTATGGCAATATCTAACCTTCATATCCCAATACATTAATCATCACTTCACATATAACCTTAAAATAATCTAGCACTCTGCACTTCACATTTCACACGGCATATCCTTCCAAATTTGTTTGGTTTCATTGCAATGGCGTTATCATATTATTCTTATCACACTCCCTAATTATAATTGGTCTTGTCTTTAGGATGAATATCTATCTCCATGTATGTCGAGACAAATGTATAACTATTGCTCGAGAAGCTGACATAATTGAATCATTTCGAAGATATTACCGATCTACTTATAAACAACTAAAATGTCTACTTTAGAATTTGTATCACAATGATTTACCTAAATTTAATGAATGAATTATCTTTTCTTTCCTTCGGCTCCGGGATTGGTTTATGTCTGCATCTTCATCTGCGACTCTGCTTTGACGTTCGCACTTTGCCGCTGGCCATCGAGATGTCCTCGGAGATTTGGTCACTCTTTGCCGTCATCTCAGCTTAGCCTCGCCCAGACAATCTCCCCGTAGTCTTGCATGGCGGTCTCGTCTTGCGCAATAGGAAGATAAAAATACATATATGAAGTTAGCTGCAACATTATGCTGAATTCAAAGCCTTCTAACATAATTTCAGTGAGAATCCGTTTAGCTTGAATTTTATCGTTTTAATCTTGCAGATCTCCAATATGTTTGCTGTTGTTTCAGCTTTTTATACCGTATACTATTGTTTTAAGATTCAATATGTTATCGCTGCGTTACAAGGAATTCTTTTTCTTTTCATGGAATCAAAGCATTATCTTTGCCGTGATCAACTCCTGTATATCGATTATTTTTATAATATTCTCTTTATCGCGTAGATTATATTATTTCTATTGTATTTGTATGCTATGCAGTTAGTTTAACGCTGTAAATCTTTCTTTTTTCGATGATTTTCTTCTAAGCTATGAATTTAAAGATGCGTGTCTAGCCTCTTGGACATAATGCGTTCGCTCTCTACGATGGTTTGTTCATTTATCAATTTACAATAGTGCTGTCTTTAACAATTCTAAGTCTTGCTTTGTCTTAGCCACTGCCGTGTTGATTTTGACTATTTCGACTTCGCGCTAACCGTATCTCCTTGATATATTATCGAGTTCGTGCGTTCTGTTTAAATTAATTATCGGCAATTGCAACCATCTTAACTCCACTGAATTCTATTCTCAGAACAGTGAAATGGCACAATACGTACATACATACATACTGCACCCATAAGACGAAAAAGGGCACAATACATACTTTCATACATACATACATACATAACATGTGTTAACATTTTTGCATTGTTACGGTCACTTTCACCTAATGTACTTAAGGTCAGAAATTACAGAATCTGAAGACAGTAAAATTTCAACATTATTTTCAATACGACTTCAATATTATGTATTAAAAGTATTGTTTCCTCTTTTTTAGGTGAGTACCGATGCTTCATCTGAGTGAATAAGGGGGAAATGCCGGCAGTCAGTAAGTTAAACATAAATGTGTGTAGAGAGTTTATTTGAAGCGATTGTTTTTTGAAACAGCACATCTCCAGTAAACCAAAACTTTTGGGAAATCGAAACAAAACCTGTGCAAACCCTTCAGTAAAGGTTACAGATAAAATTACTATTGATTAAAGCATAAATAATGAAACATTTAAGTCGTGACTCATCTGTGTTAATAGAAAAAAGGAGTTTTTAAATCATGGAGAAATGCTGTCTCTGAAACAAAAGGGTCAAATGTGTGTCATATTATGTGAATTAATTAGGCCTAATGAGTATGTCAATTTTAGAGTAATTATTTCTGAAAATATCACACAGACCTTGACACTTAAATAGAACACGACATATGTTTCTTTCAGAAGTTCCACATCCACAACAATTGTATTAGAGTAGGGGGAGGGCAATGTCCGGACAGCTTCTATTTCCGGACACTCGTAACGTCTATGTGGTTTATATTTGAAATAAGCATCAGATGTGTTTTCGAAACACTTAACTAGGTGACTCTTGCAGTAGAGTGAAACGGTTGTGAATGGCAGGAGTCGCGCAGTTCTTGCTCTAGACAATATCAAAAGAAACACGGTAAGACGCGCCTCCTATAGTTTTCCTTGACTATATATTTATTCTGATCTTTCGGTTCACTTAAATTGAGAAAATGTACAACCTGAGAGTAAGAGAATCTGTAGTATTGAAGATGAAAGGTTTAACCAGGCAATGTGTGTGGGTCACGGCACGTGCGATCATGGCGCGAAATTTTAATGATGAACAGACCTGTTCCTATTTCCGGACGCTCGATTGTTCCCAATTCCGGACACCAATACATACCAATGATATGTTAAAAGCTGGGTAATTGTACAGGTTAAAGATACCACCACTAGGCGAGTTAGCCTTACTTATAGAGGCGCGCGGCTGTGAGCTTGCAACTGGGAGATAGTGAGTTCGAATCCCACCTGTCGGCAGTCCTGAAAGTGGTTTTCCGTGGTTACCCATTTTCACACCAGGCAAATGCTGGGGCTGTACCTTAATTAAGGCCACGGCCGCTTCCATCCAACTCGTAGGCCTTTTATCATCCATTGTCGCCATAAGACCTATCTGAGTCGGTGCGACGTAAAGCCACTAGCAAAAAATAGATACCATCGGCGTGTATAAAGGCAATGATTAAATAGTATTACTCTTTTACGTTTGATAACTTTGGTTCTCGAACTATCAGTTCAACTTAGAGGGGTGGCCAAGATAAAGGGGTATGACTTTTTCTTTACATATCACTACAGTAGTGCTGTAGATACATTCTGAGATGATGAAATGCAAGATACTATCTGCGTCTGACGGGAAGTCGCGACAGCTTGTAGATACGGCAAGAGTAACAGATACAGTACTCATTACAAACATTAGTCGTGATAGAGAAATAAGAATCATGTTCATTATGCAGTACTTATAGTAAATGCATAACTAACGCACAATTGTACTACCACTTTAAAACTTCACAACACCACCTCAATTCGCAAGTCACCACGGACGGAACAGATGTTTATTGTCAGGCCTTGAGACTTGAGATAGACACATGCGAGGCAGCAATGCTTACCTCTCGTACCGCTTAACCCGCAACCATACGACTTCCCCACTTGCTTTTTATTCGAATGCCAGGTGGAGTAAGGAAGGTACAGTTACGGGGAAAACGCACCCTCAAATTCCATTGTATATTGAGTTCATGACGACTGGACTCTTATCAAGCAATTTAGCACTTTTAGCAGGACAGACTTGATATGACGCTCAGGGCTGGCCAGCTTCGGTTATAGAGGGGTGTCCAAGATAGTGGGGAAATGAGGCTCTAACTAAACCCCGTCCTGAAAAGTTAGAAAATGTAAAGGGCAATACATCTTTATGTGTTTTGTGGTATTGACTAATTCAGTGACGTTTCTGTACGAATGGGATCATGGATTCAGTGCGGCCTGTACCAGATATGGTTTCATGAAGTTTGTGTGGGAACAGCATGAAAGCGTGATTTTGTGTGTGGCAAATGTAAAACAATATGAAATGTAAATAGTAAATTACCGTGCATGTGTTAAGTTGAATAGTGGTGACGAGATAGTCGTAACTGGCAAAAATATGATGTCCGGGAAATTGCACACTATGTTTCAGTGATGTGCGGATGTAAGAGCATCTCTTCCTACTATCGGATGTTTTCAATTAATTTTTAAAATATTGTTTTTGTGTGAGTATGTAATATTCTCTAAATGTTATTAAACCCACTAGTATCATTAAAACATATTATATGAAACTATATGTACTTCTTTGGTAGAATTATTCACTGCTATGTGCTATACCCAAAAACATCTGAATCGTCCGGATATAGGCCCCCTACCCCTATGCATTCTCAGAAGTAGAAGTACAATACAACACAATACAATACAATACAATCAATACTGATCTGCATTTACGGCAGTCGCCCAGGTAGCAGATTCCCTATCTGTTGTATTCTTTAGCCTTTTCTTAAACGATTTCAAAGAAATTGGAAATGTATTGAACATCTTCCTTGGTAAGTTATTCCAATCCCTAAATCACCTTCCTAAAAATGAATATTTGCCCCAATTTTTCCTCTTTAATTACAACTTTATCTTCATATTGTGATCTTTCCTACTTTTAAAGACGCCACTCAAACTTAATCGTCTACTAATGTCATTCCACGCCATCTCTCCGCTGACAGCTCGGAACATACCACTTAGTCGAGCAGCTCGTCTTCTTTCTCCCAGTTCTTCCCAGCCTGAACATTGCAACATTTTTGTAACGCTACTCTTTTGTCGGAAATCACACAGAAGAAATCGAGCTGCATTTCTTTGGATTTTTTACAGTTTGTGAATCAGGTAATCCTGGTGAGGGTCCCATACACTAGAGCCATACTCTAGTTGGGGTCTTACCAGAGACTTGTATGCCCTCTCCTTTACATCCTTACTACAACCCCTAAACACCTCCATAACCATGTGCAGAGATCTGTACCCTTTATTTACAATCCCATTTATGTGATTTCCCCAATGAATATCATTCCTTATATTAACACCTAGATACTTACAATGATCCCCAAAAGGAACTTTCACCCCATCAACGCAGTTATTAAAACTGACAGGATTTTTCCTATTTGTGAAACTTACAACCTGACTTTGAACCCCGTTTGTCAACATACCGTTGCCTACTGTCAATCTCACAATATTATCGAGGTCACGTTGCAGTTGCTCACAATCCTGTAACCCACCTACCGCTCTATAGAGAATAACATCATCTGCAAAAAGCCTTACCTCTGATCCCTCTTCTTTACTCATATCATTTATATATAAGAAAACATAAAACCAAAAACCAAACCCCATGGCACGACAGCCCTTGAAGGGCCTTGGCCTACCAAGCGACCACTGCTCAGACCACAGGCCTGCAGATTACGAGGTGTCGTGTGGTCAGCACGACGAATCCTCTCGGGCGTTATTCTCGGCTTTCTATACCGGGGCCGCTATCTCACCGTCAGATAGCTACTCAATTCAAATCACGTGGGCTGAGTGGACCTCGAACCAGCCCTCAGGTCCAGGTAAAAATCCCTGACTTGGCCGGGAATCGAACCCGGGGCCTCCAGGTAAGGGGCAAACACGCTACCCCTACACCACGGGGCTGGCCTATAAGAAAACAAAGGTCCAATAATACTGCCCTGAGGAATTCCCCTCTTAATTATTATAGGGTCAGATAAAGCTTCACCTACTCTAATTCTCTGAGATCTATTTTCTAGAAATTTTGCCACCCATTCAGTCACTCTTTTGTCTAGTCCAATTGCACTCATTTTTGCCAGTAGTCTCCTATGATTCACCCTATCAAATGGTTTAGACAGGTCAATCGCAGTACAGTCCATTTGACCTCCTGAATCCAAGATATCTGCTATATCTTGCTGGAAATCTACAAGTTGAGCTTCAGTGCAATAACCTTTCCTAAAACCGAACTGCCTTCTATCGAAACAGTTATTAATTTCACAAACATGTCTAATATAATCAGAAAGAATGCCTTCCCAAAGCTTACATGCAACGCATGTCAAACTTACTGGCCTGTAATTTTCAGCCTTCATGTCCATCACCCACTCCTTTAAACACAGGGGCTACGATAGCAACTCGCCATTCATCTGGTATAGCTCCTTCAAGCAAACAATAATCAAATAAGTACTTCAGATATGGTACTATATCCCATCCCATTGCCTTTAGTATATACCCATAAATCTTATCAATTCCAGCCCCTTTTTAGTTTTCAACTTTTGTACCTTATTGTAAATGTCATTGTTATCATATGTATTTTTTTTTACTTCTTTAGCATTAGTCTCCTCCTCTATCTCGACATTATCCTTGTAACCAACAATCTTTGCATACTGCTGACTGAATACTTCTGCCTTTTGAAGATCCTCACATAAACACTCCCCTTGTTCATTAATTATTCCTGGAATGTCCTTCTTGGATCCTGTTTCTGTCTTAAAATACCCATGCATACCCGTCCATTTATCACTAAAATTGTATGACTGCCAATTATGCTTGCCATCATGTTATTCTTAGCTGCCTTCTTTGCCAGATTCAATTTCCTAGTAAGGTCCTTCACATAGGTGAACAGTATGTAGTTTATTTATTCTCTGTTACGTGGATATTATGAGCCAACCAAACACAGTTTGTGTCCAAATCACTACTCGTCAGTTAATGTGGTTTGTTGGCCATAAGAAAATGTCACAGTGAAATTTCGGATGCACACCGAGAATATATGGCTTTAGATTTTTCAGGTCTTCTATTTCCTTCTTATTTACTGGTACAAAACCAGCGGGGAGGATCGAGAAGACAGTGACTGATGATGTTCGCGAGTAAATACCTTGCTCAAGTTTTGGTGTTTAATAGATGTTCGTAATCGTTACATTAGTGTAAGAGTGATCAGAAGTAAATATTTAGATCACCTACTACATTCTTGTAAGTAAGATACCTGACATTATTTCCGCGGTCCTTGTGTGAAGTGAAGAACTATACAGATAACCTAAATCCCTTTGTTGACCCACTCAAAATGGCCACCTCTGTTGATAGAGGTCGGCATTTATCGAATTCAATGAATGAAAAAATCAATGATATTTTTCCTCAACAGACACCAAGTAAGAAAACAAATAATAACAACACCGTAAATAACCCTCTACATCCTAACAGTGCATCAGGTAACCAAATGACAACCGTCACAAGTAGGCCTAGTAACGAACGTAATTCAAGGTTAAGCTATTCTGCTGCAATACAGTCGTACCCCTCCAAAGAACAAGCTATTGTAATCGAATCTCATGACGGGATCAGTATCAAGGATTATGTGCTAGCTATAGGTAAACTTACAACCCCTAGCAATCTTCGGTTTGTTTCACGTATATCGAACGGGAGGATATGCATCTTTCTCTCTAGTAAGAAAAATGTCGAAGATCTGATATTGACAAACACTAAGATGTTAATAAACAATGTATCACTGGAAATACGACCCCTTCTAACAAAAACCAAGCGTATTATATTATCCAACGTCTGTCCTGTGATCCCAAACTATGTTATTGAAGAGGAATTGTTAAAACTCGGTGTGAAAATCATGTCTAGGATTACTCCAATCAGAGCAGGTTTGTCAATTCCAGGATTCTCCCACATTTTAAGCTTTCGAAGACAAATGTACATTCAGAATGAAGACTTTGATAAACTCCCCGAATCCCTTCATCTCGAATACGATGGTACAAACTACTGGATGTACCTATCATCCGACTCACCCACTTGTTTTCTTTGCCATACCGAAGGACATCTGGCCAAAGATTGTCCTAACAACGTATCACTTCCAAAAGATGAATCCTCTTCCAATAATTTTCCTCAGCTCCAAGAGATTTCACAAAAGTCACAGGTCGGAAACCCCAAAACAGACATCGGTACTTCTAGCTCTTGTAGCTCACTCCCAAAAGATAGGCCTACTCAAGAAGCCACTTCAATGACCAACCCTGACTTAGCACTTAGCCAAGTCTGTAATGATCCTCCCTCCTCCAGAATTCAAATTGAGAGAGAAATTGCAGCACCTATGGAAACACACGCCACCCCTACAACAGTGAATTTTCCTGGATGTAAAAGGCCAATTTCACTAGCTAGCAGTGAAACAACGAATCCAAATCCTCCTGATGGCAACAAATCCATACTGGCCTCTCCTGAACAAATAGAAAACCGTAAGACAAATCACACTTCCAAGAAACCCAAGACAGACAAGCAAAAATCAATAAGTGATATGCTCCTGCCAGTAAAACAAGTTTTGGAAGCCGACCCATCAATATTCCCCCTCAGCTACCTACAGCTCCAGTCCTTCTTAGAAAATACAGTTGGTGCCAAGGACATATCAGAAATTGCTTCAAACTATACACAAGAGTTAGAAGGTCTTGCTAAAGCCCTTCAAAAACTCTATCCTTACTATAACGATAAAAGCATAAAAAACAAAAGCACTCGAATAGTAAAAAAAACTACTGAAATCCGCCAGTCAAAGTGAAGACCCAACGCATATCAATGTAAGGCCAGACTATTCCAGTGATGACAATTCCTTCCCAGTATAACAATGGAGATAAACCTCGTTCTGCTTTTGATCATTATTATGGCAACATTACTCCAGTGGAATCTTAACAGTTATCGATCACAGTTAGAATATCTACAACTCCTAATAAACAAACACCAACCATCTGTTATCTGTCTCCAAGAAACAAACTTTCAGAACGACTTTGCTGCCAACCTAAGACTCTACAGTGTCTACCACAAAAATAGAACTAATGTGAATCATGCGAGTGGAGGAGTAGCTACTTATATCAAAAACAATATCTATGCCAAAGAAATTACTGTTAACACTAATTTGGAAGCTGTAGCAATTTCAGTCCATCTACCACCTTCTCTATGTATCTGCAATGTTTATATTCCAAACAGTTATTTGTTTCAAGGTGACGATCCACGAAACCTTATCCACCAACTACCTAAACCATTCATTCTAGTAGGCGACTTCAACAGCCACAACACGTTATGGGGTAGCCATAGTTCTGATGCAAGAGGAAAAGAGATAGAAAAGATACTTGATGGATTTGATTTAATTCTAATGAACTCTACTGCTCCAACTCGCTTTGACATAGCCCACGGCACCTGTAGTAGTATAGACCTAACCATCTGCACACCGGACGTAGCAACCCTTTTCAACTGGTCTGTTTATTCAACACTACAAGGAAATAGTGACCACTTCCCGATACTAATCAATAATGAAAATTCTTCTGTCAACTCCTCATTTATTAACAACTCTAAATGGAACTTAAATAAGGCAGATTGGACAAAATGTAGGCAGACAGTCAATAATCACGTAAAAGACTTAACCCCACCAAATGATTTCTCTTCTAAGCACATAAATATCATTGTTCAAGATTTCACAGAAGTTCTTGTTAAATCTGCAGACATGAGTGTTCCAAAAGTAACCTCAAATTCCTTTAAGAAAACAGTTCCTTGGTGGAATGACACTTGTAAGGAGGCTATAAAGAATAAGAATCATGCTTTCTACCTCTACAAAAGAAAACCCACACCTGAAAATAAAGCCCAATTTCAGAAATATAGAGCAATCGCTCGAAAAGAAATTAAACTCAGCAAAAAGAATTAATGGCTATCATTTTTCTTCTCGCTAAGTTCCCAAACCCCACAAAAGGAAATGTGGAATAAACTTCAAAGAATATATGGCAAATATAATCACTTCTACATTACTTCCCTCAGAAACTCTGATGTAACCTTCATAAACAAACCTCAAAACATCGCTGATAAATTAGCTGACACATTTGCCGAGATCTCTAGTGACAAAAATTATTATCCCGAATTTCTCCATACAAAGAAATCCAGTGAATCCTTTGATCTAAGGAAAGCTACCTCTGACCCCAACTATAATCTAAACGATGCTTTTCAACTGCAGGAAATAATTACTGAACTTGACAAACGTGGCAAATCTAGTCCTGGCCCAGATACGGTCCCTTATGAATTTCTAAAACAGCTTCCACTAAGTGAAATAAATTATCTTCTGGCCATTTTCAACCACATATGGAGCTCTAAGACATTTCCTGACCAATGGCGAAATGCCATTGTAGTTCCAATACCCAAACCAGGGAAAGACAACTCAATTGCAGAAAATTATCGCCCTATTGCCTTAACTAATGCGATGTGTAAACTCATGGAGAAAATAGTCAACAAAAGATTACGCTGCTATCTCGAGCACATAAAATTCTTCAGTAATGTGCAAAACGGGTTCCGTAAAGCACACTCCACAACAGACACTTTGATAAGTCTGGAATCTGAAATACAGGAAGCGTTCCTCAATAACCAACACCTAATAGCAGTCAGTTTAGATATTAATAAGGCATATGACATGGTATGGAAAGACTATGTAATCAAAGTACTAATGACACATAATATATCTGGAAATATCCTATATTTCATTTATAATTTTCTCCAAATGCGCCGAATTCAAGTTAGAGTAAATGGAATGCTGTCAAAGGAAGTAGTAATCAACAATGGAGTCCCACAAGGATCAGTTATTAGTGTACACTGTTTCTTGCGGCAATTAATGGTATAGTCTCTAACATCCACTCACCAGTTAAGTGTTGCCTTTTTTCTGACGATATGATAATCTTCTGCCCAGGGAAAAACAATACAACGACTCAACTCCTATTACAAGAATCAATTGTAAATATTCAAAACTGGACTAAAACCACATGATTCAAATTTTCTAAAACTAAAACCAAATGTATTCTCTTCTCCAAAAATAAACATACTATCGCTAACCCTGAATTATATATGGAAGACCATAAAATTGAATCAGTTAAAACTATTAAAATTCTAGGACTTCTATTTGATTACAAGCTCACCTGGACCCCATACCTTAAACATCTTAAAGACGAGTGTCAAAGAAGAATGAATATCATGAAAATTCTCTCAGCAAAAAACTGGGGAGCAGACTACCATGCCCTAATGAACACATACAGAGCCACAATCAGAGCCAAAGTGGATTATGGCAGTATAGTATTGTACCCGTAAAAATGTGTTCATATCTTTAAGGCGCTTGATATTAAATGAACGAGCATGATTCTTAATCAAGGGAGTGGCTTTATCATTGGAGCTGGTACAGAGAGAGGTATAGTTATCAATTTGAGAGATTATTTTGATAAATTGAGTTTATTGATCATCAAAAGCAAGTTCATATCACCTTCGTACAGCAGCGTGGAAGTGTCGTGGCTGGTTGGTACCTCCAAGTCCTGGGATGGTGCTGGACATCGACTGGGCAGGGACCACACCTGCTCGGATGAGGAGTTCTGGAATGTCTGGAGGTTCTGGAAATGACTCGACGTTCTGGAAGTCTCGACGTTCTGGAATGTCCCGACGTTCTGGAATGTCTTGAAGATTGGCACACGTTCCTGGGTTCGATTCGAGACGTAATTCACACCTGAATTTCCTGCACGGCACTCCACACATTCAGGGCACTGTCTGAACAGATGTGACCCTTTAATTATGGTTACTGCACTCTAGATATTAAATCAAAACGTTCTGGAATAATCACTCGAAGAACAAGTACTGGTAGAAATGCAAGTTCACAATGCAAGCCCACTGTAAGTCAGAAAGTTCTAGAGGATTACTGTCACTGCAGTCCTAAATGCATAGTTCTGAAGATTTAAAACATATTGGCAATGAACTGAATAAGTAGCACTCGGAAACTGTCCTGGTCTGTCAACAGGCGAAGTGAATAGCCATTAAAGAAAATAATATTTGAAAGAAAAAGTCTGACTTCATAAATTATGGATCACTCAAAATACTGGAAAGTTCTAGGCTTTCGGGAAATGCGATATGCGTATTCCGAATTGTCACAGTCTTTAAGAATCAAAACATAAGTCCCTGTGCAGCACTTGGAAAGCATTGCATATTTCACAATTAAACGTAATGTTGAATGTCCCCTAAGTTCAATGTTCCAGAAATTGATTCAAAAATATAAGTTCGAATAGGTTCGAAACGTAAGTTCAATGCGATACACAACACACGTGAAATTCAATCGTCGTCGAATAAGTAAGTCCTTATGTGGCACTTCAAAAAAAAGTTCCAATGTGCCAAAATGTTAAAGTCCCAACACGACACTCGAAGAAAATAAAGTTCCGTGGTGTCGAAATGTTAAAGTCCCAACACGACACTCGAAGAAAATAAAGTTCCGATGACAATGTTCCAGTACGTCACCTTAAGAAAATAATAAAGTCTTATCGCGACACTTGGCGAAAATAACTAAGTTCCAATGAGACAATTCAGAAAAAAACAGTTCTTATATGGCACTTTAAGAAAATATCAAAGTCCAATCACGACACACGAAAAAAAAAAAAAAACAAAGTCCCAATGTGTCAATATGACTAAGTTCCAATACGATGCTCTCAAAAGTAAAGTCCCATTCAGGCACTTCAAGAATATGACAAAGTCTTGATACAACACTTAGAGAAAATACCGAACTTGGATTTCGCAGACTGTCGACTAGAAGTTCGACACGCACAACACTTCTCTTGTCACCCGTGTCACAGAGACGGCGGAGTGACAGACTCTGAATTCGTAGGTCGGGTGGGCCTCCTTTTATACACGTTCGCATGGAAGTGTCTAGAACTCGGGTACTATCTACCCTTATAACTTCTATAATACTCGGCGGATTTTCTTGAAATCTTAAGATATGATGTCCATTGTAAAAGCTTTCAAGTTGGCAGTGTCAAAATAGCGATGAATTAGCTCAAAAATGTACTTTTGAGGACGAGCTGGATCATTACCATATATGGTAGCGGATAGCTGCCTTACGGCGGCCACGTCACTCGCTGGGTACGTCACTGCGTTCGGCGGGCTGCCTACCTTCCATCTCGCGCGAAGTTCAACAAACATACTTCGGACTTCTGTCGTAGCGGTGTTCCCGGTACAGTATATTGTTCTGCCAGACCATCTACTCTTAAGATCATTGATACCATCCAATCTTCAGCTCTTCGAATTGCCCTAGGAGCCCACCGCACCAGCCCCATAGCTAGTATAGAGATTGAAGCCAACGAACCACCACTTGAAATCAGACGTAAACAGCTGAGTTTGACATACGCACTCAAGATAGCTGGTACAAGTAACCAACACTTGAAAAAACACCTAATTTCAAAGAGATATAAAGGAAAACTAACTGGATCTCAACCCCAACCCTTTAACATCAGAATATCCAATCTTCTCAAAGAAATAAACCTCAGCCTTCCACCCATTTTATTTCCACACAACTCACTAGATACCCCTCCATGGAAAACTCATTTGCCTCCAGTCAACTGGGAATTGAACAACAATCTTAAAGCTCAAACTGACACAGCAAAATTCCAACAGTTATTTAATGAAATTTGTAATAGATACTCATCATATAGTGCAATTTATACTGTTGGATCAAAATTCAATGAGAGAAATGGTTGTGCAGTGAAATATAAAGACTATAGTAAGCTATACAGATTACCAGATCTTTTCACAGTGTTTACAAGTGAACTGTATGCTCTTAAACATGCCATGATTCATATTTCAAAAGCAAGCTACAATAACTCATTCATAATATTCTCTGATTCCAAAAGTGCATTAACTTCAATACAAAATCCATCAACAACACACCTACTTGTTAAAGAAATTGAAATGCTGTACCACAAGATCAAGATTGCAGGAAAAAATGTTATTTTTATGTGGATACCATCTCACAGAGGAATACCAGGCAATGAATCAGCTGATCAAGCAGCAAAAGAAGCTACTAGTCTTCCAATCAACGTCCGTCAAATTGCCACGCCACATTCTGATATCATCGCTTATATCAAAATCAAACTACACGAACAATGGAAAACGAACTGGCTTAAAACTTCCACTAGCAACCTCCAAAAAATTAAAATGATATCTACGAGAACATATCCTCTCCAAAACCTCACCAGACATGAACAAGTCTTAATCTCCCGACTAAGGATAGGACATGCGAAGATCGCCCACAACTATCTCCTAGAAAATAAATAACCTCCCACCTGCAGCAAATGTAACTGCTCTCTCACTGTCAAGCATATCATCTCAGAATGTCAACTGTATGACCATTGCCGCCAACACCACAACATACCTAAAGAAATGGAACTGACACTGTCTTCTCCAGCACTGAGTCATCAAGTCATCAACTTCCTCAAAGACACTGGCTTGCACTCCAAAATGTAATTACATTATACTTATTTTTCTTTACATTTTTATAATTACATTATTATTATTATTATTATTATTATTACTACCATTATTCTGTAATCATATGTAAGAGTCGCGATAAGACCTTGGAGTTAAAGCGACTATAAACAACCCTAATAAAAAAACCAGCGGGATAGACAAGATCAGTTGGTAATGCAATCCTTTTCCTTGATGAGAACTGTGAGCAATTCTTTTTCTTGAATCCCATCTGTCCATACTAATACATAGTCTAGAACGTGCACGCATGATCGAGCCACTTTTCATTTTTAGCTAGAAGAAGTGGCCGAACCCTGCGCGACATCCATTTTTTTCTTGAGGTCTCGTGTAGTAATGCACCGAATTTATCTAAACTGATGTACAAAGTCTCAAATAGTCTGAAGATTTTCCGGCTTCTTCCAATTACCTTAGGTGGTTGAAATCTATATTTAAAAAATTATTCGTTTTCCATGGTGCATTATCCTAAAAAATAACTAATAAATATCAAAATTGCGGACCAATTCACAAATTATTAATAAACCTAAAGAGAATCGTTGAAGGAAGAAATTCCTGCAGAGATCTCTACACAGATTTTGTCCTTGATTTTTTATATAAACCAGGTATACTAGATAAAATATTTCACTAATAATTCACTAAAAAGTTCACTAGTAACAAAAAGCATGACCCTTCGCTTTGTTCTCATACACCTATGTGAACGCTGGAAGAGTTGAATGGCAAATGTGGAGTTAACGGCTCGGGTCGGTGGAATAGTCGCTTTGAGCATTCACTCTGTTGGCTGAGGGAGTTTAATCTGTTTGCGGCAACGGTTTCTTATCTTTTTAGCAATAATTTTTACCTAACTAATTTCGTGCGATTCATAAGTAAGGTGAAAAATTACGTTTCTTTTTTTGTTCATTCGTCGACACACACTGTAAATTAAGGAGGAGCACATTTTTGGATTCAAAGTCCTCTGAAGGCTATCCTAAAAGGGGTATTTCACATGGAAAATGACAGTTGAGTGGCACATTCTGTGGTTTCTTACCAACGCGGCCCCAGTTCAAATACGGGTCGGTGCATGTTGGGATTTTTGAAATGTCTCGTCGCTATTCTTCGTAATGTACATACCGTAAAATGGAAGTCCTATTGGTATGGCCACGATATAAACAGTTGCATCAATTTTATTATACAAACAACCAAGAAAAGAAAGTCCATGCATCCTGAGCAATTCACAGAGTACCCAGCCAGCGTTTCAGCGAATTGGGCTCCCGGTTATTCTGCAGCCACTTCGGCAACTTCTCCGACTTCATGAAGTTACGTGTAGCCATTCTTACATCACAATGAAGGTTTCTACACTAGACCAGGTAGACCACTCATTATACAAGATAATTAGTAAGTTAGAGACTACTTCAAATTTCAAATGTCTTTCTCTCTGGTTAAGACAGGAGAGTCTTGCAGTTGCTCAACTGTTGAACAGTGTGTGGAGGATGCTACTTCACAGGTTATCAGGGTGATTGGAAGATGGACAATGTGAAAATGACACACAATTTGCTTTACGTCGCACAGACACAGATAGGTTTTATGGCGACAATGTGATAGGAAAGGACTAGGAGCGGGAAGTAAGCGACCATGGCCTTAATTGAGATGTAGCCTCAGCCACAGAAACCATTGGAAACCATCTTCAGGGCTGCCGACAGTGGGGTTAGAACCCCCTATCTTCCGAATACAAGTTAATAGCTGCGTGACCAAAACCATTCAGTCACTTGCTCGGTGAAAATGTAAAACATTTTTTAAGGAAGATTTTTACCGTCACACCCCGACACAAAAACTGACCGGATCCTGGTGCGTAAGACATTTGTATACCTCATCCCGTAATGGAAGACTTCATGTTTTACACTTAAATATACTCTTGTCCAATATACACTTCGCCAATCGGCTTTGCGGTGTTCTGTTATGTCACGAAAGTGACAAGCAATATTTAGGACAATTCGTAGCGCATTTTATAACTAAAACTGATTGTAAAATTATGGAAGACCACTTTTTTATTGGAAAAGTAGAAATAAACTTCTTTATTAACTGGCCAATAAATATCTATGATTATGTTCTCATTCCTCTCGGTCGTGTTTGCAATCAGGGATTCAGTAATTTTCAGCCGATCTCTTTTCTTCGTTAATTGTAAATTATTTGTTTGTAGCATTGCTGGCTGGTTTCACAATTGCTAGCTCTGGAACTTCTGGTATAGATTCCAGCTTGTACCCGATGAAGAGCGATAGTGTGTTTTTTGTTAGTTGATAACGTCACACCAGCTCGGGTAGGTTTCGGTGTCATTGGAATCGGAGATGGCTAGGACATTCATTAATATACTGCCTCCTTGCCTGGCGTGAAAATGGGAAAAACCACACTTTGCTACCCTTGACACATCATGAATGATATGTCATATAAAGGCATGTAAACAATAGAATAAGTAGATAATGGCAGGAGTATTCATCTAAAAGGTGGAAGCACCTGTCGATTTTGGGCCTTCGCCTGAGAGGGGTCCGTGGACCTACAGATTAATAAATGAAACAAGTCTTTGAACATGACATTAAAGACACAACAGTAATCTGTAAAAATGAGAAAACTAATCTCACTAGGAGGATACGCGTTATTAAAGAATGTCCTATGAGAACCTTTCATTAAGTAATATTTGGAAAACTAATCTTATAAATAAAATTCCAGGGTGTCCGCTGTCTGTAATGTTATTTATTTAGCCAAAGTTTGGTATATTTATCCGTTTTACTTCAGCCCGAGGTCATATCAGTAGTTTTTAGCTTTCGTGTCCGTTTGTTTGTCTGTTTGTCCCACCACCACGGGTAAACGACTGAATAGATATCAACTAAACTTAATATTTAATGTCTGCTCAATCAGGAGCAGGTTTCGACATGCATGTCATTTAAAAAACCACTGAAAATACTGGCGGTTTATAGAAAGACTAGATGAGTATTTTTCAGTTTTATCTTACACTATTGATTATATTTCGACCGAAGTTCATATATGGAGTCTACCCATCCAGGAGCATGTTTGGATGTGCAAATAATTTAAAACTCAGGGAACAAACTGGGGATTTATAGGAAGACCATGAGATGTTTTTAACGATTTTTTCTTACATTATTGATTATATTTCGAGCATGTTTCATATTTAGAGTCTACCTATTCAGGAGAAGGTTTCAATTTGCATATTATTTAAAAATCACTGAACAAACTGGCGGTTCATAGGAAGACCATAAGAGTTTTTTCAATTTTCTTTCATTCTTTCATTCCATGCAAGCGGATCACACTTCGACCCAACTTAGTTAATTTTTAAAATAAACATCCTTCGTAACAGGAATTTCGTACGTACTGGCAGAGTTCAGTTCGTTGAAATGTCACACTAGCTGATTGGAAAGGCTTCTGATCCAATATTCGAATTGAGATACTGAAAATGTCCATCCCGAATTTCATTTAATGAATGTTAAGCCATGCTAAAATGGCGTGTTCATAAAAATGATGTTTCCCGTATTGCAAAGGACTTGTATCGGCCTCAGCTCGATTGAGTTAAGTGTTTCCATGTTTGTACCAGAGAGGGCAGCTCCCTCGGTCATGAGCACGGGAGATCATTCTTTCGGCGAAACTTTGTTTTATCTCCTTGGAGTGAATCTTTGCATTGTTATGTGTGTGGAATATAAACATGGATCCCACGCAGATTGGAGTGGCGTTTTCATGCCATAAATGGGTTTTTAATAGATTTAAACTTGACCCATACTACCATCCTTCTTGTTATTTTGAATATTGATATTACAGGTATGGTAATCCTTGTATTAATATCATTTCTACGGTTCTGTGTTGCCATTCGCCTCTTTTAATGATGGCCGATTGATATGCATCCTTCTGCTCTACAGCGAGAATGGGCTGTTTGTCTGTTGTTGACGTGATTGTGATGTGTTCATAGCTGGGTCTCTGATTGATTTTTATTTACGTGCACTACATTGTAAAGTATTTTGTCATCGAATGAATGTACGCCCTGCGTGTCGACGCGGAGATCCATTCGTGTCGTACGAAGTGCGTAAGTTGATGGGTTTATGTGTGACCACTGGGTCCCTATTATCCTACTGCGAATTGTCTGCGCCGTGCACGCTATATCTGCCGTATGTGAGACCTTTGTTTGTGACCATGAGAGTCATACTATATGAGTTGTGTTCAACTTATTAACTGGAGCAACTTCTCGTATTGTTTGCCGATACCGGCAATGTCTGAATGTTTGGGTGTGTGTTGGTGAGTAGAAGGAGAGAAAGGATGATGTATCGGTCAGCTAAATTTATATTTTTGACTTTGTTTCTGAGCCTCATGCTTGTTGCCGGTACGGTGATATTTATTTTGCCTTGGTCTACGTCATGGCCGTTTGCTTGCCCACGAGGCCGTCATGTTTGTTTTCTTATATTCATGCTATGCAGATGCCTGTGATTCTCTTTGGGTTTGAATATTGTTTCTTTGGTCCAGATATGTTTCTCTCTGTGCTATGTTCTGATCTTTCACATTTTATTTTGTCTTCTCTGTTTTTTTCTTCTCCTTGCTGCGTGGGAACCTTGATCTGTAGTAATTGTTGAGACGATGTGGAAGTTAAACAGACGCGTATGTAAAGAATTTTATTAATCTCACGGAAAGAATGACAGAGTTGATCCGTGTGGATTGCATTCACATTACCACATTATGTAGCGAGATTGCAATTGAGACGGTGAGCCCGTCGTATGAATAATTTAAGCTTGGTGTTTGAAAAGCCGTGCTCAGGCATTAATGTTAGGACTCCAATTGGATTATCTCTGCACATGTACGTATCCTTTCTTTTTATTGATGGCTTCATTTCTTGTTTCTTTTTTGAATTTTATTATATCAATAAACCCTCATTCAAATTTAGTTTGAATTTTATTGCTAGTAGCCCTAGTCTCGTTCCTGTTCTGCATTGAAATGAGGGTCCTTTCCAGTCCAGGGCTGTGTCTTTGGCCATTCCTAGTCGCGGTCCCACCGAGCTCGATAGCTGCAGTCGCTTAAGCGCGGCCAGTATCCAGTAATCGGGAGATAGTGGATTCGAGCCCCACTGTCGGCAGCCCAGAAGATGATTTTCCATGGTTTCCCATTTTCACACCAGGCAAATACCGGGCCTGTACCTAATTAAGGCCAGGGCCGCTTCCTTCCACTTCCTGGGCCTTTTCTATCCCATCGTCGCCATAAGACCTATCTGTGTCGGTGTGACGTAAAACAAATAGCAGTCGCGGTCCACGCCTCGAATCTCCCGAAGTGTGTGTTTTATGGTGATGTAGATTGTCGGCAAGGGAGGCGGTGCGGCTCAATGTTGACGTGTTCAAATGACAATTTACTCTCTGGATTGAGTTCCACGGAAAAATGAAGGCTCCGCGTTTGCAAAATCAATAACCACCTCAAACTGCAAGCCTGCCCTCCTGCGTGTCAAATTGCTTAAAATGGGGCTTTTTTTATGTATTTCCCACAGCCACCAAGCAGACAATGATACACCTTGAATTTATCCACAAATTACTCCGAGCGTAACTCCAATGGAACGACAACCTTATGCGCCCACCTTTGCTGCGCGATTAGATACTTGAGCATATTTTTGTGAGACTAAATTCTGGTCGGTACAGACCAAACGATATTTATTCAATTTAACCTATACCAATAATCACATCCCTCTTTTCATATTGCTCGTATCCGCTTTGTATGAAATGCTAATCAATTAAATAACTCAGTCAAAGGGCACATTAATGAAATCCGCTGGTAATATAACAATTTGTGCTCGTACTTTATATTACCAGTGTTTCATATTTTATGACCTCATCGAAACGTGCCACTCTATTCCAAGTCCAATTTAACTACCATTGTCAAAACTCACACATCTGCGGTTATATCTCAGTTCTAAACCTACTCTCACATAATTTGGAAATCTGAAATATTACCAGGAATATTTCTGATGGCGGTGAATAAATGTCCCATTTATGCACAAGCCCACTGAGTATACCTTACGCGCCAATCAGTTCCTACAAAAGTAATGTTTATTTCCTTCATTTTCTAGGGCTAGTATATTTTATGCACCGCGGTCAATCATTTCTAGTAAATTTCGGAAGTTTTAATATTTTTTTCGATTTCAGTCCTTTGAGTCTGTTCTTTTCACGCAAATAATTTTAAGTAAGTAGTAGTTCTTGTTTGGTAAAGTACACTCTCCGGTCTATTCCTGAGTGGAGACCTTTAACCTTTGAACTCCGTGTAAGAGATTAGAGTTATAAGGCCAAAACATAACCTCTAGAGTAATTTACACTCAAGAGGAAATGCACTGAGGAAGGAAATCATTTTAATGACTAGAAGTGACCTTGGAGAAAGAGAACGCCAAACCAACCAATCAGACCCCATGGCACAAGAGTCCCGAAGGTCCATGGCCTACTAAGCCACCGCTGCTCAGCCCATAGGTCTGCAGAAGACGAGGTGCCGTGTGGTCGGCACGACAAATCCTCTCGGACGTTATTCTCGACTTTCTGGACCGGCGACGCAATCTCGCCATCAGAAATCTCCGTAATTGTAAGACACCAATAGCACATCTGAGCCTGCATCTGATGACGCTAGAGCAACTGCTAGTCCTTAGTGAAATTCCTAATATTCGCGATTTAAGCTATGAATAGCGGGTGTGTGCAAGATATTTTCGTGCTGCGATCTGCGGGCAGACTGTTGTTGAGTGCGCCTCGTGTAGTGGGATCTATCCTGGGCTTGGCGAATAATAACGTCATAGCAGTTGCTTGAAGTGACTTCAACCGGCACGCACGCAATCTTCACAGTGCCGTCTGATGGAGCGGAAAACATGGCTTATCAGCAAAGGATGAGGTCGTGTATCGTTGGAATTGTCTTCAGAGAGTATCTTAGAAGTGAAGCTTCCACGGAGTGTAGAAATATTTAGTTCGTTTTCCGGGTTGAACCCTGTTGTTGTTTTCTGTACATTACGTATAGTTTGCCGACGTTTCGGATACATTGCAGTATCCTTTGTCAAGGCGACTGATATACTCGATTCGGATCGAGGCGACTATGGTAAATAATATATAATTACGCATATTTCTCTCGAATTGGTAACGAAACATTTAAACATGTAACTTCAGTGTTTAAAAAATTAATGCCTTGAATATTAGGATAAACTCACTCACCCTGTACAAATCCCACAAATTATTAAAACACATGAAATCCGATGGAAAATAACGTATAGGGAATTATTGTTTACGTGTGTGGTCGTTGTTTTTCATGCTTTATGTAAGAAGCATAGATCACCGTATTCATCATATCTGTGTTGTTAGTTCGTGCTAAGATTTACCCAATGACTTTCTGATGATTGCTTCCCTTTGCGGTATTACAGTATTATATTAGAGGGTCATGGAATGAATACTTTCGTCTGAGCTATTTTATTTATTATATTATTATATTATAGGGTCATGCAATGAATAATACTTTCGTCTGAGCTATTTTATTTTCATGTTCAGTTTTGACACAATATGTGGACATTATCTTCTTGGATAATGTAAATGTAAATTCGTGTACTCACACTAGTCGAGGTGCTGCAACTATTTTCAGGCACACTCACAAAGAAGGTGATTTGCGTGTGCATTTTCAGCCACTTGCCAATCTTAAATCTCTGGTGGAACCGGGAATAGATCCTGGGACGGTGAGAACGACAGCTAATATCACTGACCAGTACACTACGGAGGTGGAATTCTTGGATAATAGCACCCAATGCTTCCTTGGAATTTAGCCTGTCTGTCGGAGCAGTGTCAAAGTAATGGCACAATTTTATTCTTGACAGCTTTCTAAAATTCATCTGACATGTTAGCAGGGAAAACATACAGAGGTTCAGATTTAAATTTTTTGTTATACCAATAAACGAGTTTCTAAAGGAATTTCAATGCTTAACTTTCATCGTTACTATATTTTAAACAAAATTAACAGAAATAATACCCTGCATACGTACTTGAATTTCAACACTGAGAAGATTAAAATAGTCCTTTCTTTCTTGCTATTTGCTTTACGTCGCACCGACACAGATAGGTCTTATGGCGACGATGGGATAGGAAAGGCCTACAAATTAGTAGGAAGCGGTCGTGGCCTTAATTATTTGCATTTGCCTGGTGTGGAAATAGGAAACCACGGAAAACCATCTTCAGGGCTGCCAACAGTGGGGCTCGAACCCACTATCTCCCGATTACTGGATACTGGCCGCACTTAAGCGACTGCAGCTATCGAGCTCGGTAGTCCTAACTTTTAAGGACGTTGTGTTCAACATTCTATAACCTTTGAATAAGTTCAAACAAGCTTGAGACTAATTACTTCTAAATCACATGCAATCGTTACTGTGCATTGGCGTTGTCTAGAGAATGGAGTTGGGAAAATAAACAGCAGACAATTCTACCAGGCACATTCACAAAGGAGATGAGCTTATGAACGTTCCAGCATAGTCAAGAAAGCTAACGCGAGTTGGTGGAGGAGTTGAAAAGAGCAATGGAAATGGGTGTCATTACACAGTCTCACGGTAAGAATCTAAACTGATGGCATGAGTTCATATATATACATATCTTTATTTCCACCATAGTACATACCATCGGTTAGATAATAATGGTAACAAGCCACTACTGCCCCCTAAGTCTAAGTTTACCATCTAATTAAATCTACTATGTAGCATCCCACACATGCGCGGGTAGCCAGCACCACATGTAAGATGCTACCTTAACTACAAGCTACACTAACATACAAACCAGCTTATTCTACTGCCTAAGACTAAGTTAAAAAAGAGCTGGCTGGTCGTCGTATCTCCCCTGGTAAGGAAAACTGCGCGTCCAACCCGTAGACACGACTACCAGAACCATCTCGTGTGGTCGGATACCGGACACCTCAGGTAACTTGCTGACAATGTGTTTTCCTCTCATTCTTTGCGTGACAGATCACATGTGGCGGAATGATGGCATGGGTACATGCAATAAGTGCAGAAATGTACATACATACATGCGTACATACATCTTTATTATAGACCGCTAAGCCTTACATCGTTTAGTCTGCGAGCCCCTGCGAATTTACTAAACGTCACCACAATCTTCTATTTGCATCTAGTGCAATGGCCTCATTTATTTCTAAGCCTCTTATCTTTAAATTGTTAGAAACTGAGTCTAACCATCGTCGTCTTGGTCTTCCTCTACTTCTCTTAAGCTCCATAACAGAGGTAACCCATCCTTCTCCATTCGACTCACGTGGCGCCTCCACCGAAGGGGTTTATGCGTACAACTTCATCCATTGAGTTCATATCTAACTTAGCCGTTATCTCCTCACACAGAGTACCCTCCTGTTATTGTTCCCACCTGTTTGTACCAGCAATACTTATCTTTAATGCCTGTTACTTCTAACCTATGAATAAGATATCCTGAGTCAACTCAGTTTTCGCTCCCGTAAAGCAAAGTTCGTCTGAAAACAGACCGATATAAAAATAGTTTCTTCCGGGAGCTGACTTCCTTCTTACAGAATACTGTTGATCGCAACTGCGAGCTCACTGCATTAGCTCGACTGCACCTTGATTCAATCTAACTTACTAGACTACCATCCTGGGAGAATTGCAGAATTTACGGCACAATCTGTCATTAAGACCAAGTCACCAGCTTAGGCCAGACTGCTTACTACATTTTCACCTAACTGAATCCCGCCCTGCCACTTAATACCATTCAGCAGACGATCAATGTAAACTACGAACAGCAAAGATGAAAGATTACAGCCTTATCTAACACATGTAAGTACCCTGAACCAAGAACTCATTCTACCAACAATTCTCACTGCAGATCAATTGCCAACATAAATGCCCTTGATTTATTTTTATACTCTAGCCTTAATCTCATAGTCCCCCAGTATGGCGATCATCATTTCCCTCGGTACCCTGTCATATGCGTTCTCTAGATCTAAAAAATATAAAACTCTAGTCATGTCGTAGCATTTTTCAATTAACTGGCGCATACTGAAAATCTGACCCCGACAGCCCACCTGTGGTCTGAAACCATCAACTTCCTCTCGACAACTGACCACACCCTACCTTCTAAGATGCCAGTGAATACTTTGTTTCCCGGGCTGAGTGGCTCAGACGGTTAAGGCGCTGGCCTTCTAATCCCAGCTTGGCAGGTTCGATCCTGGCTCAGTCCGGTGGTATTTGAAGGTGCTCAAATATGACAGCCCCGTGTCGGTAGATTTACTGGCACGTAAAAGAACTCCTGCGGGACTAAATTCCGGCACCTTGGCGTCTCCGAAGACCGTAAAAGTATTTAGTGGGACGTAAATAAAATAACATTATTATTAATACTTTGTTTGGTATTCTAATCAATGAGATACCTCGATAGTTGTTGCAATTCTTCCTGTTCCCTTGCTTATAGATAGATGTAATTACTGCTTTTCTCGAATCTGCAGGTACCTTACGAACTCTCCATGCTAATTGTATTACTCTACTAGCAAGATACCCGTGCTTAGCTACGGTATTATAATGAAATTTATAATTGAATGCTAAACGTTTATGTATATAATCTGTCGAAATTCGCGATCTGACTCGTTTTTTGAGAGATTACGGCGAAGTTCCTCCCATTTTTCAATCTTTCTGTCCAGAAATTGATTTAGTACTTCCCGGGCTACGTCCAGGTATTCCACCCGGCCAGTTGGGTCCCTAAATGTTTGATATAGATGTTGATTCCCATAGGGAATCTGAAATATTTGTCCTGAATGAGTAAATTTATAATACCAATATAAATGGTCCGTTATTGGACATTATAAATTTTCCAGCTAACTCATTCTTGGTTGCCAGCGTTTCGCCCTCGTGTGCTAGGGTGGGCTCATCAGTTGGTACCTAGCACACCTACCAATACGCTGGCTAGTGCATACCGTGGAGGCCACTGCGTAGGCTAACTGGAACCACCGGCAGTGCCAATGCACTAAGAGACTTTGTCTCATTATCAAAAATTGATGCCTGCTTGGTCATCAGATGATATAGATGTTGATTCCCATAGGGAATCTGAAATATTTGTCCTGAATGAGTAAATTTATAATACCAATATAAATGGTCCGTTATTGGACATTATAAATTTTCCAGCGAACTCATTCTTGGTTGCCAGCGTTTCGCCCTCGTGTGCTAGGGTGGGCTCATCAGTTGGTACCTAGCACACCTACCAATACGCTGGCTAGTGCATACCGTGGAGGCCACTGCGTAGGCTAACTGGAGCCACCGGCAGTGCCAATGCACTAGGAGACTTTGTCTCATTATCAAAAATTGATGCCTGCTTGGCCATCAGATGATATAGATGTTGATTCCCATAGGGAATCTGAAATATTTGTCCTGAATGAGTAAATTTATAATACCAATATAAATGGTCCGTTATTGGACATTATAAATTTTCCAGCTAACTCATTCTTGGTTGCCAGCGTTTCGCCCTCGTGTGCTAGGGTGGGCTCATCAGTTGGTACCTAGCACCCTAGCACACGAGGGCGAAACGCTGGCAACCAAGAATGAGTTAGCTGGAAAATTTATAATGTCCAATAACGGACCATTTATATTGGTATTATAAATTTACTCATTCAGGACAAATATTTCAGATTTCCTATGGGAATCAACATCTATATCATCTGATGGCCAAGCAGGCATCAATTTTTGATAATGAGACAAAGTCTCCTAGTGCATTGGCACTGCCGGTGGCTCCAGTTAGCCTACGCAGTGGCCTCCACAGTATGCACTAGCCAGCGTATTGGTAGGTGTGCCAGGTACCAACTGATGAGCCCACACTAGCACACGAGGGCGAAACGCTGGCAACCAAGAATGAGTTAGCTGGAAAATGTATAATGTCCAATAACGGACCATTTATATTGGTATTATAAATTTACTCATTCAGGACAAATATTTCAGATTCCCTATGGGAATCAACATCTATATCATCTGATGGCCAAGCAGGCATCAATTTTTGATAATGAGACAAAGTCTCTTAGTGCATTGGCACTGCCGGTGGTTCCAGTTAGCCTACGCAGTGGCCTCCACGGTATGCACTAGCCAGCGTATTGGTAGGTGTGCTAGGTACCAACTGATGAGCCCACCCTAGCACACGAGGGCGAAACGCTGGCAACCAAGAATGAGTTAGCTGGAAAATTTATAATGTCCAATAACGGACCATTTATATTGGTATTATAAATTTACTCATTCAGGACAAATATTTCAGATTTCCTATGGGAATCAACATCTATATCATCTGATGGCCAAGCAGGCATCAATTTTTGATAATGAGACAAAGTCTCCTAGTGCATTGGCACTGCCGGTGGCTCCAGTTAGCCTACGCAGTGGCCTCCACGGTATGCACTAGCCGGCGTATTGGTAGGTGTGCTAGGTACCAACTGATGAGCCCACCCTAGCACACGAGGGCGAAACGCTGGCAACTAAGAATGAGTTAGCTGGAAAATTTATAATGTCCAATAACGGGCCATTTATATTGGTACCCTAAATGTTTGCCATCTTTTCCTATAAGCATTTTTAATGTGGATCAAATCCTTGGGGAGATCCGGCGTGGTGTCGTCTTGGGTGCCTTGGCGGTATTGAAACCCGCGGCCGGACCGCAATCGTAGTCATTACCCGGCCAGGACCCGTTTCCAGCGCGGTCCGCACATTTTCACGACGGTCCAGAACATTATTATTATTATTATTATTATTATTATTATTATTATTATTATTATTATTATTGATGGTCTGGAACCCACAGCAAGATGCAAGACCGCTACTTGGCGGTAAATTACATCTGCTGCCATTGTCATTGCTGACAATGTGACCAGCACCATCGTCGCGCTTATGCAAGTGCGCGAGATTTGTGGCGACACGAATGATATACTTCCGTTCATTATTGACCTTATTATAGAGGTGAACAATTGCACGGTCAATGTCATTCCTATCGTTTATTTCAAATCTGTTTAAATTTTTACTTATGTTCCCGTAGAATCTACTGTAATCTAACTTTATGTTCTCCAAAGGAAAAGATGGTTCTTGAAAACGAACCGAAAAAATATTAATAATGATCAGTTTATGATCAGAATAAGTACATAATGAACAGTAAAATCAATTGTTCACAACTCCTTTTTCACCGCATGGTCGTTAAGTTGATTTACCCCCCCCCCCCCAAAGCGAAGGCGTGATTCCTTATGTTTAATGGAGATTCCAAATACCAATGTTCACGTCTGTTACTTCCAGTTCTGAGATATAAGTATCCCCAAAGGAAGAATTCACTTTTTTTCACTTCCTTTCACACTCCCCTCCCAAGTGGATTTTCCGTTAAAAAACTTGTTTCTTTAATAGTAAAGGATCTCCTAAATACCAATTATCACGACCCTAACATCTTCAGTTTTTGAGATATGCGTCCTCATGAAAGGAACTGAACTTTATTTCACCCCCGCCCCCAAGATGATTTCCCGCCAAAACGCTTTCTTCATTGTTTTTAAGGGAGATCCAAATACTAATTTTCACGTCTGTAACAACTTTAGTTTTTATTAGATGTAAGTATCCTAATATAATTAATTTTTCAATTCTTTCACCTCCCCCCTTCATTGGATTTTCCGAGAATACTTGTTCCTTTAATATTAAAGCAGATTCCAAATACCAATTTTCAAGTCTGCAAAATCTTTCGGTTTTGAGAAAATAGTATCCTCATACAAATAATTCAATTAATTTTTCAATTTACCTATCCCTCCCCTTTACGTGGATTTCCGAAAAAAATATGTATTTCTTTATTTTTAAAGGAAATTCCAAATACCAAATTTCACGTCTGTAACATCTTCAGCTCTTGAGATATCAGCATCCTAATTAAAATAATTCAACCCCATTTTCAGTCACTTTTACCTCTCCACCCAAGTGGTTTTTCAGAAAACAAAAAATACATGTTTCTTTATTTTTAATAGAGATATAAATACTATTTTTTCACTTCGGTAACATAAGTTTTTGAGATATGCAGTAGAAATGCTCATTTTAAAATTTAACCCCCTTTTTAGTTCCCCTTAAGTGGAGTTTCCAAAAACAAATCATCTTTGTTTCATTACTTTTGCAGGAGATTCCAAATACCAATTTTTACGTCTGTAACATTTTACGTTTCTGAGGTATACTGAAGATATAGTATTTCTAAAAATTCACCCCAATTTCTCACTCCTGTTTAAACCCCATTCATTGGATTTTCCAAAAATAAAAATTATGTGTTTCTTTATCTTCAAAGGAGATCCCACCAATTTTCGGGTCTGTAGTGTCTTCTGTTTCTGAGATATAAGTATCGTCATTTAAGGCATTCAACCAATTTTCACCCTTTTTCACCCCTCCTATTGGGATTTTCCGAAAACAAAAAAATATATATTTCTTTATTTTTAAAGGGGATTCTAAATACCAATTTTTACATCTGTAAACTTTAAATGTTTTGAGATATATACACTCATTCTAAAAATTCACCCCCCATTAATTGGATTTTCTTAAAAGAAAAAGTAAGTGTTTCTTTATTTTTAACGAGATCCCAAATACCAATTTTTAGGTCCGTAATATCTTCAGTTTCTGAGATATGGTATCCTCATTAACGGCAATCAACCCATTTTTCACACTTTTTAACCCCTCCTATTGGGATTTTCAGAAAACAAAAAATACGTGTTTCCTTCTTCTTAAAGAAGATTCCTAATACTAATTTTTACATTTGCAAATTGTTAAAGTTTTGAGATATAGATACTGTAACCGTTCATCACCATGCCATGGGCATGTTAGGAGGTTAAGTTAATAATATATTGCGCCCTGGTGGGGGTGTGATAAGCGTCATGCAATTGTAATTATTTATTGAGGAATATATATTTCATTTTCAGAATAAAGAATATCTTACTGTACATACAGTAAGAGCAGGCCAGGCCGAGATGGTATGGTGAAACATGCACAGACTATTGTCTCCACTGAGATTAACAAACACAATGAACGGCAGAATTAGAATTCTCAGAAATTGTGACGAAGTGGGAAAGAGAAAGGCACGAGTTGTTGACTAGTTGCGGAAAGTTTTCATAGCCCCGGGCAGAATAGGTAGTAGCAACAGCGCAGGGAGCCGGGTGCAAATTTCTGAGAAATGAGGCAGGGTATCTCCATGTACTAGCGGGAGTTGAACGCGGGATTGGCACTGGAAGAAAAAATATGAGCCTTCCCGGTCACGTGGTTTAGGTGAACCAATGGAAAAATTCACTTGACCAAAGCAAGGCGACAACTTCGTATTGTAAGAAGCACTAGCGAGGCTAACTCCTCGGATTAAACTGATAGAAGGGAGTGAGTTATCAATTCAGAATAATGTGGAATTTGAGCCTTACTATATTATAAAACTTATAAAAAGTTAATAATTGCGGGAGATTGCATGGTGTAATTCTGAGAATTCATGGACGCTATTCGTTGATTGGCTACCGGCCAGACACGCCACAAAAGAGCGCGAAACCCCAGGCCGGGATACGGCAGCTAAATTCGCAAATATATCCATTACCAGCGAACGATAATAGTTGAGAATTGGTATAGAGCCTTTGAGAACATAATTACATCATTGGATCATATATTAATGCCACGGGCCAAACCGCAAAGTGTCGTATGAAGATATCGGGACTGCGCGTCCCAAGATGAACTCCGGTGAACTCGGAAGAGAAGGGATACAAGTATAAATATGAGGTCGTGGACAAGGACTGACAACTACTTTTGACCAAGCGCTCGAGCTGATACCACGCCTGGGGTGCGTGACAACTCCTGATAATTTGTTCGAGCCGTGATTACGCCAGGGGTGCGTGTGTGTACTTACTCGTGGAGTAGGGTTCGAAGTATTATATTGTTACATAGTACAGTGATTCATGACGTGATGTAGCTCATATTACAGTCTTGAGCAGTATATTAGTATGAAGTGTTTCAAATAGATAGGACTCAGTAAAGCATAACTTACGGAGTGTGAGATTCTACCAACAGATTAGGAAGTGCGTTACGTGAGAACGGTCACGAGTGTTTATGTCACCTAGTAAACAGTCGATTCTAAACTGATACCTGGTCAGCTACACGAACGTGAGACGGGAAATTCAAGTGCGCGCACGGGCCGTTGTAAAGGGGATCCCGAGGTATCCCATGTTCCTAGTGTCCGAGAAAGGAATGAAGAATGTATATCTACATTAAGTGGGCTAGATACAAGGCCGAGAGTGTAAAATTTGTGAGTAGAATTTAGGGTGGAAATTTTTCCAGATTGCAACAGTTATTTTATTTGTTTTTATTCAAAATGTGTAAAGTTGAAAAGGGTCAAGGATTAATTCTTCAAGCTGGCATGAATACCAGTGGAATGCAGGGCTAAGACTGGACGGGGCCTGTGCTTCTCGTCCGGCTTAGCAGACTACAAAAAAGAGATGAGTAACCTTTTCAAATATTTGTAGACTGCTATCGTTAGGGGGAGGAAATCATTATTTTATCATGGTAACTTGATTGTGAAACGAGCCGTTTCCGGCTCGTTTAAATTCAAAGATAGATAGACAAAGGGACAAATTAATATGTACATGATTAGATCGAGCACTCATCAGAATTTTGATTATTAAATAGAGTATAGTAGGGTTGAGTTGTTCATTCAAGTGCTTGAGTTGTTTGATATGATGTGGAGCACTTTTCACGTAAAGATAATGTTAATATTCATTTAGAAGTGCTTCCAAAGTGTTTTTCCAGTATCGGAACTTTTATAGATATTAAGGCATGTGGTTAAGATAATCCAGAGGTAGGGTTGCCAAGTGATATAAATTGTTGTGGGACGGAATGAAGTCCATTGATTTGTTTGTAAATATCGCGAAGTTCGCCAGTGGACAAAATAATAATAATTTGTACAAGTGTCGAAGTAGTTACATTAATATGGGGTAATGTGTAAAGGCGTGTTTAATAATAATCTTTGAGAATAAAGGCACGGGCCTAGTCGGATAGAATGATTGCAAATTGAAGTAATTTAAATGTGGAGATATTATGTGGCATGAATATTTTATTAGGGCAGTGAATCCGATTTTAACACTAATTGTTGATTTAACGTTTTTTTGGACCCCATAATAATCATAAATAATTTTGGTAGAAACGAGATAGGCATTTTGATAATATGGTCACGCTATGTTTGAGGCCCAGAGTGATTTGAGCCAAAAGTTGACATTTGGAGTTTTGTGGGACAGAAATCCGGCCCGAAATGAAAGTGAATTGTACTGATGTTGATGAAGAAATAGATGGATCTTAAGGCCTACATAGAGGTTGTATTTCTATACCGGTGATATGAGTGGCAGAATAGAGTCCACACACCGAGGGTTAATTAGTGAAAATGTTTTGAAGAGTTCCGATGGATAAATGGACTTCAAAATGGAAAAGGAAGGAATAATTTAACACTTGCAGAGATTGGAGGTATTTGCCCAACTGTGAGGTGTTATGGGATTTGAGAATTGTCTTAGGAGCATATGGTCTCCATGAATTAACGACAGTACGAAAATAAGGTTGCGGGTTCGAACACTATTATGCCCCGACCGATGTGAATTCGGATCTTGGTGATTTCTGTTTGGGAGAGAACGTATGTGACTAAATTATAACGATGGGAAATAAAAATAAATATTCTCGAAAGAATAAGAATATTAATAATATTAATAATAATAATAATATTCCAAGTAAATCATGTCTGGATTGATTAGTGCCAAAATAAATCGAAATTGTAAAAGGGGTTATGCGTTAAACATATTAAGTGTGGACTACCGTGTAACAAGCGAAATTAATTTTTTAAATTAATAATAATAATAATAATAATAATAATAAATATTTGAAGAAGAATAAGAAGAAGAAGAATTTACTTTTTTATATTTTGGACATAATAATGATGCTGGGAGTTGAAATGAAAAATTTGAGATTTTTAACTAATAATAATAATAATAATAATAATAATAATAATAATAATAATGAGAATATTTGAAGAAGGAGAAGGAGAATAAATAAGGAAGCTACTTTTTTATTTTTATTTTTTTGATGAGAATAATAAGAGCGAGAAGTTGAAGTATTATAGCGAGGATGATTACGGGTTACGATAATCACGATTCCCACTATTATTATTAATAATAATAATAATAATAATAATCATAATATTTTTTATTTTTTAAATTTTATTTTATTATTTCGGATGCTGATGATGAATGATATTAGGGAGGTCAGCTGGCGAATTAACGTAATAATGTCAAGTGTTGTGAATAATAAGTTAATAGTTGTAAAATGAAAGAAAATCCCTACATCTGGACCATTAGGTTAGAGTCGCTTTGTCGTTTCCTTCAACTAACGATTAGCATATCTTGGTTAGGAACCCGGGGAGAGTTTGTAGTTTCCCGGGTTGGTCTCATCTCAATCAAAGTGGAGGCGATAACATAGTTCATGTGATCGCGCCCACTTAGCCAACAGGTAATTGGTCCACGACCAAAATGGAAGGGTGATCAAAAGTGATAAATATTATGGATTCATTTTTCAGGAATAATTTGCCAAATTACCGGCAAATCAAGGGTCAACAGATTTTGATTGTGTGTAAAAATTATTTTGTTTACTTAAATAAAATGCTCCTTTAGCATTTGCAAGGAAACAATTCCAGGTTCTTGTTCTTGTAGAATAGTAAACCCTTGGTGACCGTTTAAATATCCGTCCCCATCCCTAGGATGGAGCCTTCATAATTTCCCTTTGATCTGAATAGATATATAATTTGTGTGTTTTATGATGTTTTATGATGAGCCTTAAAGTTAAAGATTAGTGTGTCCCGTTCAACCCTGTAGTACTGATTGGATGGCGCCCTTACATTTAGTTTGAGATCTTATATCTCAAAATATAAATTTATTGTTTATTAGTTGCGATAGATTCGGACCGTAACACTCCCTGAGATAAATGCTGGTTGGGACTCAGGCTTTGAGCGGGTACAATATATGCCGTTTTCCGCAACATTCGCGACATATAATGTCGTAATTAGCAGTCTACATGCCGAACCGGGATGTGACTTGCGATACGGCAGTCCGGAGGGAGCAGTTTCCTGCGCTGTATCGAGTAAAGGATAACGTATTACCTCGGAACCTTGAAATCGCACTCTCACTTGTGCGAGCGAGGAGGAGAGATGACGCTGCGCTTGGAAATGTAGGTTGTCAGAGAGTGGGCTGAATTAAGGTGTGTTAATCCCCAAGAAATGAGTATCCTTTAACAATTCAACACCGCACTCATTGGTGCCACTTCACTACAATTAACTAAAAAGAGGAAGAAGAACACCTTCATCTGAGATAATTCCTGGAAATTTATGAGTCAGGTCTCATTCGAACCGATGTATTTCATGCTAATTTTTTATGCATATAAATGCAATACTTTAATAGTGGATCGGTAATGACGCCTGTCATATAGTGGTACGCAGAATAAAGATGACTGCCGAAATTTGGCAACAAGAGGAAAAAAGGTAGGAGGTCTTACGAAATGAACCATGACACGTGAATTTCTAAAAGGACGCTTTTGAGATTGTAAATGACCCGCTGATCGTTTTGATTTTAAACGAAACCAGTAGAAAATAGGGGTCTCGAGCTGTAATTTGATTGCTTTTACGTCGCTGAATGATTCCGTTTACCGTAGCTTAATTTCAATTAGGGGCATGGTCTACCTCCTCCCCGACCACTTAGTCCAGATACTATAAATAAAATCTGGACCTAGATGCAATATCCCATTGTAATTTTTGTAGCCGCAGTATTCACAGGTTAGGATTGAACTATGGATATAGTGTATGAAGTGTTGTGTCGAGGAAGAAAAACACATCAGTGCGATGTAAAATATCGCGAAATAAGCCGTGTGGTACAAGATAATGTACAGTGGTGATGAATAGAAGTCTTATCTCAACATTTAATCTTTTAAATATGAACGACAGTCAGTTGCGGCTCATGATGCAATCATTAGTGAAAGGGCAAACGCATTGGGTTGTTTAGAAGTAGTGAGACAGCTAATTACGTTCAGTAATTAATAGTGACCGATCTAAAGCATTTTAAGATTGAGTGACGTTCAGTAAAATTAAGGAACGATATTCCTGACAAAATTAGCGTTTGCATACTCCATGGACACTCGTGGTGATAATTAGTTAGACTGTGTGGTTAATGGGGAAATTAATAGTGATTTACACTAACTTGCCACTAGTTGGATTAATCTATTTAAAGATATTAGTGGATCTAATCACCAGTAGATTCTTTAAAAGAACATAAACAGTGTTTAGTAACTGATTTTCCCATTTTTGCCTGTGCGTTCGTGAGTGATCATCGAACCCCGAGAACTGGAGCCTACGAGAATCTCGTCTAAGTGCCTGCAGTCATTTCTACAGGGAACGTCTAGAGACTCCACTAAGAAGACCACAGTTCGAGACGTGGATCGTGTTAGGATGAAGAGGAACCAAGGACTATCAAAGAGAGGAGCAGTCATTATGATGGTGTAAAATCTCAAGTTTACTTCGAGGTGACAGCAAACCATACCCAGCATTCGATGAGTACATTTAATTTGAATATATTAAACCACGAGGTTTGCATGCTAGTAGCAATTTTTATTTTTTAAATTTTTTTTTGTTTTTTGCTAGGGGCTTTACGTCGCACCGACACAGATAGGTCTTATGGCGACGATGGGATAGGAAAGGCCTAGGAGTTGGAAGGAAGCGGCCGTGGCCTTAATTAAGGTACAGCCCCAGCATTTGCCTGGTGTGAAAATGGGAAACCACGCAAAACCATCTTCAGGGCTGGCGATAGTTGGATTCGAACCTACTATCTCCCGGATGCAAGCTCACAGCCGCGCGCCTCTACGCGCACGGCCAACTCGCCCGGTTTGTAAATATAAAAATGTTATAATTAATAATATTAAATGTAGGGAACACTATACGCGTGTGACTGGGGAAGATTATTTATTATTTTAATTAGGGTTTCTTGATGATTCAAATATAATCATTGATATTTAGTGGGCTTATTTGCATGAATTAGTATATAGAACCCATAAATTCTTAGTGCATATGAAGCACATATTTTGAGTAGAATAGCGCTTTAGCTAAATTTATAATTTCTTCACAATGTTACTATCTGGTAATGATTTTCATAGTAAGTTGAATATAGACTACATGTTTGCTTCAAGGTAATTCAGGTATTCAAAAATCCCATATAATAATAAAATGATCATTGAATATGTTCAAAGCGAGGTAATATGTGAATTATATATGTTACCGAGTTTTTGTGGTAGTTATACGTGAAAGAAGGTGCGGGGTGGTGAACAGGTCTCAAGCTACTAAAGTAAAATTAATTTAAAATTTAACAAGGTTATATTTTCTTTTCAAAACAAAGAAATAACAAGCATGGCAGGTACAAAGTAGCAAGTTCAAAGGGTAGTTACAATATTTACAGGATTTGGGCTTCGCGCCCTGACTTCACCATGCTAGGGCAATCAGCTCAGTTTTACCCCACACACACAAGTTTCAACAGAGGGGCAGAAAACCCCATTCATGCCTAGGAGCCCTTGCTCCAAATTACACTGAAAAGCCTCCACGAGGCATACAAAACTCAATTTTCAAAAGAGCCACTCACTCTCAAATTTAAGCCTCTCCCAGGCCACACCAAACTCCACCTTCAAGTTGTCCTCACCGGACGTAAACACAGGGGTAAAATACCCAATCTACTGAGGTCTATTAAATGAAAAGGAGGTTAATTAAATGACCTCTAAAATAACAATTTGAGAGGAGGCGAACTTGCACTCCTAATACACTTTGATTAAGACCTACTTGGCACTAGGCCGTTAATACAAGGGCTAATCCCATACTAAAGAGGTGACTTAAGAAGAGAACAATTTGTTTTACGTTAACGAAGAATAGGTTGAGAAAAATAAGTTCACCTCAAAACAATATGAGTGGGAGCTCGAGAGGGTTAGCACTCTCTATCCCAGTATGTAGCTTTAAAAGAGAATATATGAAGAGAGTAGTTACATTTAGGAAAAGGTTACATGGTGGAACGCTTCGAACCCGCCCCGAGAGTTAAACTGCTGAGCTAGCAAAGAAAGAAGTTATTAATCGGCCATTACCTTTGTTGTTGACCGCTGCCGAGGAAAGAGGCGCTTCCCGCCTCCTGCTATGTACTTTATACACCGAAAGATGGAACAGAAGTGGCCCGGAGACCCTAAAATCAGCAGTTTAAATACTCTCGCGGAAGGTTCTAGGCGTTAGGGGAATGAAAACACCCTCCCACGAGGATTTTATTGGTTGATCAATAAACCCCCTACACAATACTAAGAAGAAACACATAATTGGTGGAAAATTAATTTAAGAAATTCGGGATAGGCTAGATTTAAAACAAGGGGAAAGAAGGGGTAATATTGCCAACTTAACCAATGACTGAAAAAAATTTAGCAAAGAACAAACATTTGAAATAAAAATTTCTCCAACAAAATAGTTCTTTGACTTCGCACTAGGGTGCACTATTGTTGATCTTCAGTAGTGTCCTCTAGAAGAGAAAGTTCACACTTCTTACTTCAAGCGAAACAAAAACACATCAAAAATGACACAGTTCAAAAACTCAAAATTTTCCACGTGGTGACATCTTCTGAGAAAGTAGAGAATTAATAGCGTAGATAAAGTTCAGACTTCCTCCAGCAGAGGAGTTTCAACTGGCGCAAATTTTAAATTAGCGGCGTGGAGGTGTACCGCCCGGTACAATATAGATACGCGAGTGAAATTGAATTAGTTAAAAACCTGTGAGAATGGAGTCTTATCTGTATATTAATAGAACGGTTTTGAGATGCAGTGGTATGATGTGGGAAGGTGAAGCTTTTGAGATGTTTGAGATGTTGGAATGATAAAGGATTATAATAATTGTGGCTGTCATGATATATAGAATTAGGCTGAATATATATCAAGATAATAAATAATAAGAAGTGGTGGCTCTCAAATGAATGCATACTTGAAAACGAGCCAAGATGACAGAAAGAAAGAAAGAAAGAAAGAAAGAAAGAAAGAAGGAAGAAATACAAGATGTCTTTGTAACCGCTGAGCAGGGCACACAGCCATTTTCATAGACTGACGGATTTACGATGTAGGGATTTGCACGGTCTGTAGGGAGATTGTGTTGTTTCCAAGAGTCTTAACGTCTACCTGCAAGCCTTCATTCATTTGCCAGTGCAGTATCGATTCCATGCTAATGATACGTTATGAGTAACGTGGATAATTTTATGACTTTGCGAAGGATCGATTCTTCCCCATTTTTATGCATTAAATTAGCTCTTGATAGGAGTTTCAGTTTTACCTCGGAAGATGAAGTACATGGGTTCGACTCACGCTGGAACCATGGATTTAACCTGATACTATGGCTGGATTAAGCCATATCTTCAAGATGTATTGTGTGCTATATGCTTGATATGTTTCTATGTAATGTGTTTCCGTGTTTCAGAATTCCCAAATTGTTTTATGGTGATGAGTTCGATACCAGCGTTGGTTGACTTTACTTTGAATATAATTTGTTACGTAAACCCAGGATACGCGTATGTGTTCAGAGTGATATGTAATTGTCGTGGCACCGAGCTCGATAGCTGCAGTCGCTTAAGTGCGGCCAGTATCCAGTATTCGGGAGATAGTAGGTTCGAACCCCACTGTCGGCAGCCCTGAAAATGGTTTTCCGTGGTTTCCCATTTTCACACCAGGCAAATGCTGGGGCTGTACCTTAATTAAGGCCACGGCCGCTTCCTTCCCACTCCTAGCCCTTCCCTGTCCCATTGTCGCCGTAAGACCTATCTGTGTCGGTGCGACGTAAAGCAACTAGCAAAAAAAAAAATTGTCGTGGTCAAATAGACCATGTGTTTGATATAAGGCGATGCAATCTCGTGTGTAAAAGAAAATGTACTAGTGGAATGCATACACTCCACAACCATGATAGTTAATTAACGATATGATTCAACAAGATGGTGCCATTTTTGATCAGCCTATTAAAATAATAGATGTCATTTAGTATCACTGTTACACCTGTAGATACATAAATCCACGTATCAGTGCGTATTAATCAAATGATTTAAGGTATGCCAAGCGACAACTACAACTGTGAATAAACTAAAAGGACGTTAAGGCATACTATATATAATTATTTCTTTAGTCTTGATTATTTCTGTGTTTATGTGTTGTAATATGGCATCATCTCGTGTACTTATCGAGTGATTTTATCAGTATAATAAAATGTTCAGCAAATATTTTCAACAAAGATTCTTCTCATTTAATAATATTAGTGTATTCCTGTCACATTATAGAGAACCCTACTTTCGTTATATTTTATGTAGTGCCTATATTCTCTTACGAACATTCCATTGACCATATGCTTTTGAGCTCCAGCCGTTGACGCAATGAAAGTAGGGAGGCCGAGACTTCAAGCCCGAGAAATGACTTCCGAAGGTACTCATCCTACAATTCCATTTATACATCTGTTTGCAAAACCGAATTATGTAATAGTTGCCTATGCCCGGGATGGGTACAATAAACTCATTTTAAAATTTCACCTCCATTTTCATCCAGTTAGCGACGGAAAATTCAAAATTTCTCTCTTAGCGAGCACCTACATATTAATATGAATGTATCCCCAAAATTTCATTTCTTTATGTCCAGTAGTTTTGGCTTGGCGATGATGAGTCAGTCAGTCAGTCAGTCAGTCAGTCAGTCAGTCAGTCAGTCAGTCAGTCAGTCAGTCAGTCAGTCAGTTCAAGTTATTATATATATAGATGAAGCCATTTCATCCGTGCCTTCCCACTATACTTCACCATTTCATGTCTAATTTCGTCTATTCCTGCTGCTTTATGACACTGGAATTTATTTAGCATCCTGGAAACATCCTCAAGCCGAATTTTACCAACAACATTTTCCTCCTCCACATGAACTCGGTTGTTCGCGACACCACCAGGAATATTTCCTTTTATATTGAGAAGGTGTTCAAAATATTCCCTCCACCTGTCCAGTAATTACCTTGCTGTTTCTATTACAGCATCCCTGTATGCCACCTGTTCTCTTTATATATCCTGAACCTGCTTACTGTGCACTGTTCGGAACTGATCACTAATCATATCTATGTAATTCTGTCTAATTTCCTCATCCTGGAGATATTCTACTCTTATTCGTTTGCAGACATTTCACTTTCTCTATCCTAGACATACGGATACTTAGTTCACTACAGATCAGATAGTGGTATGTATCATCGAAAAATCCCCCAAAATCCCGTACATTCCTAACAGGTTTGCTGAATTCAAAGTCTGTTAAGATATAGTCTATTATGGATGTGGTACCCCTACCCTCCCATCTGTAGCAGTGAATAGCCTTACGCTTGAAGAATGTATTCGAGACTGCTAAACCCATACTGGGCCGATGACCTTCGATGTTAGGCCCCTTAAAACAACAAGCAAGCAGCAAGCAAACCCATACTAGCACAGAAGTCCAGCAAAAGCTTCCCATTCCTATTAGCTTCCATATCTTCCCTACATTTTCCAATCATCCATTCGTATCCCTCAGTTCTACTTCCAACTCGCGCATTGAAATCGCGCATTAGCACTATCCTATCTTTGCTGTTGACCTTGACTACGATGCCACTCAGTGCTTCATAAAACTTGTCAATTTCATCCTCATCTGCACCCTCACATAGTGAATACACTGAGACAATTTTCGTCCTTATTCCTACAACTGCCAAATCTACACACAAGGTTCGCTCATTTACGTGCCTAACGGAAACTATGTTGCGTGCAATACTATCCCTGAACAACGGCCCTATCCCATGCCCTGCCCTCCACTTTTTAACACCCGTCAAGCATACTTAATAATATTCTATCTCTTCCTCGTTATCTCCTCTTTCAAGAATATCACTTTCTCCTACCACATCCAGATGCATTATCTTTACTGACTTGGCCAGTTCTACTTTACTACTTTACTAATCCCCATTAATATTGATATCTCCCCACCAAATTCAATTTCGTTCTCCAAGCTGTTTACAAGAAGTCCCTAGCTTGTCACATGGGAGTGACTCTCCGTTACTCCCAATAAGTCCGAGGCTTGCTCAAAATGTTCTGAGCTCGATAAAGTCTGTGAAGCAGGATGCTTCCTACTTACACATAGTCCAAGTGAGGATCTCTTCTATAACGGGTTAGGGACCACCGGTGGATTGTATAGTTCTGGCCGCCTGAGCACAAGGAGGGCCATCACTCAGAATGTGTCCGAGATGCCTACTCCCATTCCGCAGCGACTATTATCCCGATTCTCAGGACCACTTGCTGGGACACTCAGCCGTTGCCCATGGTTCACGAACTAAGACGTGACTACAGTAACCCACACCATGAACCATTCAAAAATTTAATCAAGAGAATGTAATCAAGATAAATTATCGCGATCAGCTGGATACACTTGGAAGTTTGAATGAATGTAAAGATTTCTGAATATAAGGAAAGCGAGAAAATAAGGACGTTATGGTATCCGCAAACAATTGGTCTGTTACCGTAAAATTCTTACCCCTGTGCATTACATCAGTAACGATAAATTGTTAGCTAACAACAGCAGAACTGGATAATTCGCATATATGGATGATGCAATTGTGCTTAACCTTTTGGGATCATGGAGAGCCCTAATGTCACAATATAAAATCATTTAACACATAAGGAACTAATTTTTTTTTTGCCATGGGCTTTACGTCGCACCGAAACAAATAGGTCTTATGGCGACGATGGGATAGGAAAGGCCTAGGAGTTGGAAGGATGCGGCCGTGGCCTTAATTAAGGTACAGCCCCAGCATTTGCCTGGTGTAAAAATGGGAAACCACGGAAAACCATTTTCAGGGCTGCCGATAGTGGGATTCGAACCTACTATCTCCCGGATGCAAGCTCACAGCCGTGCGCTTCTACGCGCCCGGTAAAGGAACTATTTCGCCATACGCAATGAAGTAGGATTTAAAAATGTTATAGGTTATACATGAATGTTTTGGCATGAAGCCTTACTGACTGATTTAAAAATAAATTATCTTTCATTTGCGATTTCTTTCCGAATATCTAATGTTTTAGTTTGTTGCCTGATACAAGCTGTAATACGTGACCTATCATCGCAATATCATGTTAGCGTATACATGACAACGATATGAAGGCAATGGGAAATTTTAAATGACCTTCATTACAAATTACTGAGGAAATATTCCTTAGTATTGAAAAACTAACTCACGAGTTATTGCTATCACAGTCGCAGCTTTAGTGCATGTAGTGTGTACTGTTTTACAAAAAATGTATTAAAAGTTATATTCATGTGAGGTATTAACGTAATGTATACAACATTTATGAGGAAAATTATCATGAAATCTAAATTTAAAAGAAGCTTTTTAATAAACTTTGATGTTTTGTGTCCTCTTGAAGTGTTCTTGTGAGAATAATGTTTAAGCAGTTTATCGCAGTAAAGTCATTACACTGTGAGTTGAACTCAAGGAAATGAAAGTCGAGTAGTATTGAAAGAAATATTAGGAAATAGCTTGAAAGACCTACTGGAGGTTTACGAAGTTTTATTTGAAAATATGAACAAAACAATTGGAGGTTCTGATATCAAGGTGAACGAGTTACAACATTGGAATTGATCTGTTTCCTTTAGAAACACGAAATTTCTAAATAAATGGTGCTCAAACATCTCTGCAAAAATAAAGGTAACAAGAATAACGTAAGAACATTTTTCAATAATAGTTTTTCATTCTTGAACACGAAACTCAAAGATGATACTGAGCAGTGTTGAATATATATTTGGTTCACTCTGGCATCGGACCCTTCAATAATGTTCGTAGAAAAGAGAAATTGATACTGATATAAAGAATCTCTCGGTAAATTATATACGACGCTGGGTGTATTGAAACTTCAGGGTAAAAGCAGGAAGTAACTACCGTGAAATGCCAGAGAAAGATAAAGTTAGAAATGCTGAAAATATGAGTTGACTACGAAGTCTAAAATAAAAGTGGAGTGTGGTGAGATGAATAATTGATAAATGTGGAATGATATTTTACTGTAAGAGACGGAGATATTGCAAACAAGAAACTTCTGTCGAAAGGAAGTAAAATACGTTAAAGTGAAATGTTGGGTGAAACTTTACGAAAGGAAAAAGATTATAAGGGAGAGGGTTCTATTGATCAAGATGGAAGAGCATATATTAGAGAGAAATTCATAAGAATATAAAAGGGACTTGATAGGCCAAGTGGGAATATTACTTCATAAGAAGAGCGAAGTGCATGTAGATACCATAACTTCTCTTTCCGATATTGCGGCAAAAGTACAGTACGATATACTGGTAGGGGGGGGGGTATATGTGAACAACGTGAAGAATTTATAATATCCTTTCTACATCACCTAGTCGTCGAGAAGCATGGAAATCCTGAATGATGAGCTACGCAAACACTGGTATAGCATACAGTAACTGATTGGGCATATTGACAAGCGAGAGAGCGGATGGTATAGTTTGTGATGAAATCGGTTCTTAGTCTGCTTTCAATCAAGAAAAGAGAATCTGCTCTAAGCTGAAGTGCGCGAAATCGATGATGAAAATATTGAGGAGGAAGAGGAGGATGAAGATAATATTGGCTGGTATTTTATATATTAGTTCATCTAACATTGATCATAAGGGACGTGCCAGAACTCTACACCGGAAAGTGGTTCCTTAACGTGCCGGGAAATCGACGGTTAATGGTCTTTCAAACTTAGCATCCTTAAGTGTCAACAGATTACATTGCACCGAGCCATTTCGCTGTGCGGTTCGGGCTGTGCACCTGTACGTTTGCACGTGGGAGATGGCCGGTTCGAATCCACTATCGGCGGTCTGAATGTGGTATTCCACTTTCTTTCTATTTTCACATAAGGAAAATGCTCAGGCAGCACCTTAATTACAGCCATGGTTATTTCCTGTCTGGTTCTGGCCATTTCCTGTTACACCGTCGCCTAAATCATGTCTGATCTGGTGCTATTTTAAGTCACTAGGAAAAATTGAAGAAACAGTAAAGAAGAAGGAGAAGAAATCGTTGAAATACAACTCGCACGCTGGGAGTAGTCTGTATGAAAAACCATTCAAGGTTGCAGGAATTTCTTCGTCGATAAATACCATCATTTCAGATCTAAAATACACCAGCGTAAAGTTGGTAGAGTTATAGGCACGTAGAAGAACTTTGGCGAGAAAAAATTCTGGGCGACATTGGCGTCTTCGTAAACCATCATGGTAGTTAGGCGGGTGTAAAACTAATGACTTTATTATCATTATTATTATTTTTATTATTACCAGGAAGATACCCGTGCTACGCCACTGTATTATATTGAAATTTATAATTGAATGCTTAACGTTTTTTATTTAAACCGCCGAAATTCGCGATCTGACAATATTCGTGATCTGACTCGTTTTCTGAGAGATTACGGCAAAGATCCTCCCATTTTCAATCTTTCTTTCCAGCAATCGATTTCGTACTTCCCGGCCTAGGTCCAGGTATTCCACACGGTCAGTTGGGTCCCTAAACCTTTGCCAACTTTTCCTATAAGCATTTTTAATATGGATCAAATCCCTGAGAAGATCCGGCGTGGTGTCGTCTTGGGTGCCTTGGCGGTACTGAAGCCGCGGCCGGACTGCAATCGTAGTCATTACACGGCCAGGACACGTTTCTAGTCCGGTCCGCACATATTGACGACGGTCCACATTATATTATTATTATTATTATTATTATTATTATTATTATTATTATTATTATTATTATTGATGTTCTGGACCCCACAGCAAGATGCAAGACCGCTGCTTTGCGTAAATTACATTGCTGCCATTCTCATTGCTGACAATGTGACCAGTACCATCGTCGCGCGTATCAATTGCGCGAGATTTGTGGCGACATGAATGATATACTTCCGTACATTATTGACCTTATTATAGAGGTGAACAATTGACCTGTCAATTTCATTCCTATCGTTTCAAACTTTTTAAATTTAAATTTTTATTCATATGCCAGGAACATCTACTGTAATCTAAATGTATGTTCTCCAAAAGAAAAGATAGGCCTTGAAAACGAACCCAGGAAATATAAAAAATTATCAGTTGATGATCAGAGTAAGTACATTATGAACATTGGTCTCAACTCCTTTTTTATCCCACCGCCGTTGAGTTGATTCCCCCCCCCCCCAAGAATAAAGACGACGTGTTCTTTATGTTTAAATGAGATTTCAAATACCAATGTTCACGTCTGTTACCTTCAGTTCTGAGATGTCCGCCTCCGTAGCGTAACGGTTAGTGTTATTAGCTGCCGTCCTCGGGGGCCCGGGTTCGATTCCCGGTACTGCCAGAAATTTAAGATTGGCAGGAGGGCTGGTATATGGTTGAAATGGTACATGCAGCTCACCTCCATTGGGGGTGTGCCTGAAAAGAGCTGCACCACCTCGGGATGAGGACACGAGTTCTGAGATATAAGTATCCCCATAAAAAGAATTCACATTTTATCTTCCTTTCACCCCCCCCCCCCCAAGTGAATTTTCCTGCAAAAATACTTGTTTCTTTAATAGTAAAGAATGTTCTAAATACCAATTATCACGACTCCAACATCTTCAGTTTTTGAGATATGTGTCCTCATAAAAGGAATTCAACTCCTTTTCAGCCCCCTCCCCCAAGAGGATTTCCCACCAAAAACGCTTTCTTCTTTGTTTTTAAAGGAGATCTTCACGTCTTCACGTCTGTAACAACTTTAGTTTTTATTAGATGTAAGTGTCCTCATACAATTAATTCAATTAATTTTTCAATGCTTTTACCTCCCCCCTCCTTCATTGGATTTTCCGAGAATACGTGTTTCTTTAATTTTAAAGCACATTCCAAATACCAAATTTCACGTCTGAAAACTTTCGTGTTTGATAGAATAGTATACTCATACAAATAATTAAACTAATTTTTCAATTCCCTCCCCCCAATAGGTGGATTTCCGATAACAAAAAATACGTATTTCTTTACTTTTAAACGAAATTCCAAATACCAAATTTCACGTCTGTAACATTTTCAGCTTTTGAGATATCAGTATCCTAATTAAAAGTATTCAACCCCATATTCAGTCAATTTTACCCCTCCACCCATGTGGTTCATCAGAAAATAAAAAATACATGTTTCTTTATTTTTATTAGAGATAAAAATACTATTTTTCACTTCGGTAACGTGTTAAGTTTCGAGATATACTGTAGAAATGCTCATTTTAAAGTTTCACCCCCTTTTTAGTTCCCCTTAAGTAGAGTTTCCAAAAACATCACCTATGTTTCTTTACTTTTACAGGAGATTCCAAAAAACAATTTTTACGTCGGTGACATTTTATGCTTCTGAGATATACTGTAGATATAGTCCTTTTAAATATTCACCCCAATTTGTCACTTCTGTTTAACCCCATTAATTGGATTTTGCAAAAACAAAAAATATGTGTATTTTTATTTTTAAACATACATACATACATACATTATCATTATAGACTGTTATGCCTTTCAGCGTTCAGTCTGCAAGCCTCTGTGATTTTACTGAACGTCGCCACAATCTTCGATTTGCAACTAGTGTTGTGGCCTCATTTAGTTCTATACCTCTTATCTTAAAATCGTTAGAAACCGAGTCTAACCATCGTCGTCTTGGTCTCCCTCTACTTCTCTTACCCTCCATAGCAGAGTCCATTATTGTCCTAGGTAACCTATCCTCCTCCATTCGCCTCACATGACCCCACCACCGAAGCCGGTTTATGCGTACAGCTTCATCCATCGAGTTCATTCCTAAATTAGCCTTTATCTCCTCATTCCGAGTACCCTCCTGCCATTATTCCCACCTGTTTTTACCAGCAATCATTCTCGCTATTTTCATGTCTGTTACTTCTAACTTATGAATAAGATAGCCTGAATCCACCCAGCTTTCGCTTCCGTAAAGATCCCAAATACTAATTTTCAAGTCTGTAATATCTTCTGTTTCTGAGATATACATATCCTTATTTAAGGCATTCAATTCCTTTTTCACCCTTTTCACCCCTCCTATTTGGATTTTCCGAAAACAAAAAATATGTGCTTATTTATTTTTAAAGGAAATTCTAAATACCAAATTTTACATCTGTAAACTTTAAAAGTTTTGAGATATAGATACACTCATTTTCAAATTTCACCCCCCTTTTCATCCCATTAGCGACGGAATATCCAAAATTCCTCTCTTAGCGAGCACCTGCATATTAATATAAATGTATCCCCAAAATTTCATGTCTTTATGTCCAGTAGTTTTGGCTTGGCGACGATGAATCAGTCAGTCAGTCAGTCAGTCAGTCAGTCAGTCAGTCAGTCAGTCAGGACAAGTTATTTTATATATATATATAGATTTTAGATCTAGTATATACAAACACAAACTTTCGGCTCTTTGGTACTGGACTTCCGTTCTGATGGCCCAGGCTTCTATTCTCGGACTAGCCTTAGTTTTCAACCGTGTATGGTTAATTCCTCCAGCTCGGGGGCTGAATGTCTCAGATCCTCTTAATAGCCATCTTCATTTGCATACAACACATGACATTACACACCGCCACAAAACTATGCATTAGTGAATGCATCCCTCCACACAGGATTGGCGTCAGAAGGACATCTGACCGTAAAACTAAGCTTAATGCACATTAGTGCCAATCCCATAAAGAAAAAAATCAGGAATAGGAATGAGTTATACAAATAGGAACAATCCCTGTGGCACATACAGCCCATTACGGCCATGGTACGCCGAGGTGACTGCTGCCCAACCTGATGACATTCAGATATTGAAGTGTCACGTGATCAGATTGACAACTACCTCAGATGATGGCTTTTTTTAAACCAGACCTAGTCTACACCTCCTCAGTTGAATTCACAAGGCTGAATAAACCCCGCTCCAGTCCTTAGTCTGAGACTAGCTAAGAACTGAAACCGGGACCTCCCAGTGAGAAACAGGCATTATACTGCATATACTAGTGTTATTTTTAAATAAATCTGAGTGTCTTTCTTCTTGTTTATGTTGTGAGAATATGATAAAGTATACTCGTAGCAAGAATAATATCCTTTTATTAGTTTCTACGTAATGATTATTAATCCAAAGCAAGCTTCTAGTTTAACATGCACCTTGATATCGTGATCATAGCCATGGGACCTTACGTGAATTACGAAACACAAGGACGTGATTTTTCATTAAAAAAATTTCGCACTCATTGGTTACATTTCAGGCATGACTGCGTTGGTGAAACCTGTGTCAATGCCACTCGTCTATCACGCCCCTCTAATAATGAATTTAGATTTCTTATCACGCCATATCAAGTCTTCTGAAAGGATGAAGGTTCCAATGACGTTGTAGGCAAATACGTTAACGTATTGAACTACCATAATTATTAATCATTAGAAAATAATATATATTTTGCAATGAAAAGGATTGCCGCAAACAGATGGTAATGGACCATGTGTGTGTTTCCAAATGATAGCTAGGTACGCTACGCTCTTGTGCATATCTCAAGAAGTCTTATCTCTCAAACTCGTTAGTCTTCTTCTTCTCCTTTTTCTGTTTTTCCCTAGTTGTCTAGGTTATGCAATAGTGTGTATTAAGCCTAGTTTTACATCCAGATGGTCCTTCTGACGCCAATCCTATGTGGAGTGATATAATAACTATTGCGTGTTTCTGTGGTGGTTGATAATGTGGTGGGTTGTGTGTAAGTGAAAATGGGTCCTATAACAATTAAAAATACCCAGTCCCTGAACCAGAGGGATTAACCAAACGTGCTCAAAATCACCGACCCGGCCGAGAATCTAATACCGGGCGCTCTGAACCGAAGGATTCTATGATGACCATTTAGAAAAATAGCCGAGATCTGAAATCTCTTTAATGTTTGGCATTTTGCAATTAATTTACATTGGAAATAGTTTACAGTAAACTACATCTTTCATCAACACGTTTATGATAACAAAAATCGTTAAATGAATGCCTGCAGACTACGAGGTGTCGCGTGGTCAGCACGACGTATCCTCTCGGCCGTTATTCTTGGCTTTCGAGACCGGGACCGCCATCTCACCGTCAGATAGCTCCTCAATTGTAATCACGCAGGCTGAGTGGACCTCGAACCAGCTATCAGATGCAGGTAAAGGTCTCTGACCTGGCCGGGAATTGAACCCGGGGCCTCCGGATGAGATGCAGGCACTCTACCCCTACACCGCGGGGCCGGCACATTGTTTAGAGTTATTAAATTATTCGGCCGGGTGGAGAAAGTGCAGATATTCTCACTAACGCTTACGAACAAGGGCTGTTTCAGAATTAATCCAGTTTCGATCAGACAAAGATTTATTTGCAGTTAAGGATTAACTTGAATATCGACATATTAATTAAGACAGAACAAATAATATCATTACTGATTATGTTCACAGAAGGCTTTACTTAAGTAATCTTCCTCTAACATATTACGAAGAATGCTTTGTAGAATACACCTCAGTGAGGTACTAGAATTATTTTTGCATAGACACGATTAGTTCCCGGAATGCTCATTCCTAGACACAGTTGCCCGAGGCACGACTGTAAATGGCCAAGCACGACATACTGAACAATAGAATTATGGAGCAGGTTGACATACGATTTCCGCAGGTGATGGTTCAATCTAGACGTCATTACAATTTCGTAGACATACGAACAGGAGCACAGCCGTGTAGCTTTTAGTCCATGTCCGTCCAATGAATTATCCTGCGATTTTAAATTGTACACTAAATATTTTTTTAATGAGTGACTAGTTCGCTGTTTGCAAGTACTCTCTTATGATTTAGGTAGACACTTGCGCGGATATACAAAATGATATCCGCATCCGCACCGCATCCACACTTCCATCATCCGCACCGCATCCTCTCCGCATCCACACTTCCATCATCCGCACCGCATCCGCCCCGCATCCACACATCCATCATCCGCATCCACTCCGCATCTACACTTCCATCATCTGCACCCGCATCCGCATCCACACTTCCATCATCCGCACCGCATCCGCATCCACACTTCCATCATCCGCACCGCATCCGCTCCGCATCCACACGTCCATCATCCGCACCCGCATCCGCATCCGCAAAATGGTTATCCGCGGATAATTTAAATATTTAACTACAGTATATTGCACCCAAAGTATTGAAACGGATAGATCTGTTAACATAATACAATAGGCCTGACACCTGACACCAGAACCCCGACAGTATCGGGTTGATGAGGGTTTTTCTCTTGCGACACCTACTGAAGTGTTGACCTTTGTTCCTTCCTTCTATTAATTGCGGGCAGGAGCAAATTAGGCTTAGGTCAGATGTACGGTTTTATGGTCTCAAAGCCCTTTATATATCACTATTCCTCCATACCAATGTCAAGAGTCGCCTAACCACAAGCTAAAACAAGAGTATATCTAAGTGAAAATCAATAAACGTCATTATTTAGAAATTATCAGTGAAATTATCCGCACTGCCATACAGTTTGTATCCGCGGATATCCGAATCCGTGCAGGGCTCTAGTTATAGGCTCTCACCGGGCGAGTTGGCCGTGCGGTCAGGGGCGCGTGGCTGTGAGCTTGCATCCGGGAGGTAATGGGTTCGAATCCCGCTGTCGGCAGCCCTGAAGATGGTTTTCCGTGGTTTCCTATTTTCACACCAGGTAAATGCTGGGGCTGTACCTTAATTTAGGTCACGGCCGCTTCCTTCCAACTCCTAGGCATTTCCTATCCCATCGTCGCCATAAGACCTACCTGTGTCGGTGCGACGTAAAGCCACTATCAAAAACGTTACAGGCTCTATTACATTACGTGTTATCTTAAACTCATCTATAGCGCATGTGGGATTTTAAGAATGAAAAATCACGCTCATGATTGGATATCGTGTAACACTGCAGATTTGGTGGTTGACATAACGATATCCAGAGTCCCACTAAATTACAATATTTCTATTTGTTATATTGTAACCAATTGTGCATATTCATGCGAAACGACTGAAGAGTTATTTGCAATTCATATTTATGTACAGTATTATTTCGAATGCAATCATCAATATTTTAAGATTGGTCTGAGATGTATAAAACAGTATTTATCAATAAAACATTAAACGTGTTCTTCCATTCGGGAGATGGTGGGTTCTAATACAACCGTCAGCAGCCCCGAATATGGTTTTCCGTTGTTTCCCATTTTAACACCTGACAAATTTTGGGACTGTTCCTTAATTAAGGCCACGGTCGCTTCCTTACCACTCCTAGCTCTTTCCTATCCCATCGTACCCATCTGAGTCGGTGCGACGTAAAGAAAATCGTAAAATATATATATATATATATATATATACACACAAGTACATCGTATTACCATGTTCAGTATTGTGGACTATGAAAGTACACTGCTGACAGAGCAAATGCAACACCAAGAAGGAGTGGTTCGAAAGGGATGAAAGTTGGGGAAAAAACAGAGACGGCACGGACGAATAATTGATGTTTATTTCAAACCGATATGCAGGTTACACAATGCGCACGGCATCGATTCAGTAGGATGTAGGACCACCGCGAGCGGCGATGCACGCAGAAACACGTCGAGGTACAGAGTCAATAAGAGTGCGGATGGTGTCCTGAGGGATGGTTCTCCATTCTCTGTCAACCATTTGCCACAGTTGGTCGTCCGTACGAGGCTGGGGCAGAGTTTGCAAACGGCGTCCAATGAGATCCCACACGTGTTCGATTGGTGAGAGATCCGGAGAGTACGCTGGCCACGGAAGCATCTGTACACCTCGTAGAGCCTGTTGGGAGATGCGAGCAGTGTGTGGGCGGGCATTATCCTGCTGAAACAGAGCATTGGGCAGCCCCTGAAGGTACGGGAGTGCCACCGGCCGCAGCACACGCTGCACGTAGCGGTGGGCATTTAACGTGCCTTGAATACGCACTAGAGGTGACGTGGAATCATACGCAATAGCGCCCCAAACTATGATGCCGCGTTGTCTAGCGGTAGGGCGCTCCACAGTTACTGCCGGATTTGACCTTTCTCCACGCCGACGCCACACTCGTCTGCGGTGACTATCACTGACAGAACAGAAGCGTGACTCATCGGAGAACACGACGTTCCGCCATTCCCTCATCCAAGTCGCTCTGGCCCGGCACCATGCCAGGCGTGCACGTCTATGCTGTGGAGTCAATGGTAGTCTTCTGAGCGGACGCCGGGAGTGCAGGCCTCCTTCAACCAATCGACGGGAAATTGTTCTGGTCGATATTGGAACAGCCAGGGTGTCTTGCACATGCTGAAGAATGGCGGTTGACGTGGCGTGCGGGGCTGCCACCGCTTGGCGGCGGATGCGCGGATCCTCGCGTGCTGACGTCACTCGGGCTGCGCCTGGACCCCTCGCACGTGCCACATGTCCCTGCGCCAACCATCTTCGCCACAGGCGCTGCACCGTGGACACATCCCTATGGGTATCGGCTGCGATTTGACGAAGCGACCAACCTGCCCTTCTCAGCCCGATCACCATACCTCTCGTAAAGTCGTCTGTCTGCTGGAAATGCCTCCGTTGACGGCGGCCTGGCATTCTTAGCTATACACGTGTCCTGTGGCACACGACAACACGTTCTACAATGACTGTCGGCTGAGAAATCACGGTACGAAGTGGGCCATTCGCCAACGCCGTGTCCCGTTTATCGTTCGCTACGTGCGCAGCACAGCGGCGCATTTCACATCATGAGCATACCTCAGTGACGTCAGTCTACCCTGCAATTGGCATAAAGTTCTGACCACTCCTTCTTGGTGTTGCATTTGCTCTGTCAGTCAGTGTATATTAAAACTTACGACCTTATTGAAATGGCAGATCCAGTATCAGAGTACGTATGAACTACCGAGATGGCTGTACGATTCGGATAACAGAGCTGTGAGACTGAAGTTCAAATGCTACCAATGGCAGCCCTGAGGAGATTTTCCGTAATTTACCCATTTTCACACCAAAGAAATGCTAAGGCTGTTCCTTAATTGGGGATATGGCCTTACCTTCCCAATCCTAGCCCTTTCCCATCCTAGCATATCCAAAAACCTTCCACATGTTCGTGCGACGTTAAACCGCTAGCAAAAGATGATGATGATAATAATAATAATAATAATAATAATAATAATAATAATAATAATAATAATAATAATAATAATAATAATAATAATAATAATAAATGTTTAACATCTCTTCATTGACTACCACTCTATAGTTTTTACAGCTGGCCGACATGTTTCTCTGAACAGGGGTGCTTTAAAATGTCAGTACATCCTACACGAGTCTCTCATATTTAAACAATCTTACAATTCATATGGCAGTATCAACAGGCGAACTCTTCTCAGCCAAGCAACCTTGTAATATTCCTTACACTCCAGTATAGAGCAATCTACACAATACTTATATGCAGAATTGCAGGAGTAGGTTAAATTATAATCGATTAATAATCGCTTATACGTTACTCCGCAATGCGAGTACATATTCCTAAATTCAGCATCACATCGTTGTCTCATCGTAGGCTAATACCGGTATTACGGTCTGGCTCCATAGCTAAATAGTTAGCGTGCTGGCCTTTGGTTACAGTGGTCCCGGGTTCGATTCCCGGTAGGGTCGGGTATTATAACCATCATTGGTTAATTTCACTGGCACGGGAGCTGGGTGTATGTGTCGTCTTCATCATCATTTCGTCCTTATCATGACGCACAGGTCGCCTACAGGAGTCAAATAAAAAGGACCTGGCGAGGCAAACTTTTCCTGGGATACTCCTGGCACTAAAAGCCATACGCCATTTCATATTTTTCACCGGTATTACTCGCGAATAACCGCTTTGGTTAGGGCACCGCATTTCCGTACGCACTGTGAAGCAACATTTTCACTTCTTGATGAGCCACTGCGTTCTATCGCGAAAATAACTGCACTTACAAACCAATGCAATAATTCCTCGGTGGTTATAACGTGTGTATCTTCATTTTCCACCTTCATTCAGACGAAGGTATCAAAGTAGTTAAAGGTTAACTGGACCGACGACCTAGATACTGAGACCCTAAGAGCAAGATAGTAATCATCATCAAAATAATAATAATAATAATAATAATAATAATAATAATAATAATAATAATAATAATAATTTCTTCCGATCATTTACAATATATATAGCGAAGTCCGAACATACTTCGTTGATGCTTATTTGCATGAAACTAGGAGATCATGTTGTTACATTTCATTCCCGCACTAGTGAACTCTTAAAGGCGAAAATATTCTATCTACAACGGAATGATAATGTCGAGATTAGCTCGTCTTTATGGGAGCAGGTAAGTTGGGTCTTCGTCGTTTGGTTACGACAAATGAGAACCTCTACAACAACACTGCTTCGTCTTTTTCAATTTATGTTGCTGAATATGGCACACACAAGTACCTTTAATGTCGGGTAACCTGTCACCTTTCATTGATGTATTCCTGTATTCGTCTTAGTATATTGTGTCCACTAGTTCATCAAGGTAATGCTAGTCGAAATTGTCCCACTCAATGGTGATTCGGCGTAGATCTCGCAGAGTGTTTGGTGGGTCGTGACATCCATAAACAGGCTTCATTAATTTATCCTATGTATGCTCGATAGTGTTCATATGCAGGAAACAGGGGGGCGGACACACTTGTCGAGTGATATCTTGATCATGAAGGAAATCATTAACGACAACCGCACAAGGGTGCGCACATTTTCGTCCGTTGAGGTCAATTCTCCTCCAGTTACAGTGTCACTATGGGTCAGAGGGTGGCGTCTTGGTATAGTACAGGCGTGAATTTTCCCTGCATATTTAGAAGTGGTGTAAAGTGGACACACATAATGCCACCTCAAAACTTTGGGGAACCACAACCTTGCTGCATGCGCTGGACGGTGTGTCCGAGACTTGAAATCTGGCGAGATTGCCTCCAAACACGTTGCCAACGATCATCAGAAACAAGGCTTGTGCGACATTGATTAGTGGCAAGGACTTCATGCCAATTCTGAAGAGACCATTCAGCACAATGTTGGGTACATCTGAACCACGCCCCATGATATCTAGGTTTGAGAATGGACTTCGTCATGGGCGTCGAGAGTGAAGTTGTGCCTCATGCATACTTTTTTTCCCCACGAACCTGCTACGCAGGTGTAGCAGGGGGAGAGGTGATACTCCCACCTGGCGCGTCCCAGGTGGCGGATAGGGAGGTCCCAACCGGCTTGCCGGCGGACTTGAGGGAAATAAAATACCTCTCGCGGACCAAACACACTACCCCCTGCGGGTGTGGGACGCACATGCAGAATACACCAGCGGTATCCCTTGCCTGTCGTAAGAGGCGACTACAAGGGGCGACCAAGGGATGATTGAATTAGAGCCATGAAACTACTCTTGATTCGTACCATCATGCGGGGAACACCATGGGTTGCATGTACTTGCGAGTAGTATCACTAATTTGGTACGAAATAGGTTTGTGATTAGTTGCAGTAAAAAGCCTGGCCTGGTGGTTTCCAGTACCCGTGCGTCGTACCCATGTGAGCAACACCGCGGGTCTGGGCGTAGCCTGTGAGTTGTACCGCTATATGAGCGGCACCGTGGGTCAGCGTTGTCTGTGATTGGTGCCCACTATTGAGGAACACCACGGGAATACCGGCGCCCGTGACTAGTACACCTAGGTGAGGAACCTTACCTGTTTGCGTTGGCTATGAGTGGCGCCATTGTGTGCGAAACACCATAGGTCTGCGTTACCTGTACTAAGTACAATACTTGTGAGTAGTACCATCTTGTGTGGAACACCGTGAGTCTTCGCTACTTTTGATTAGTACCCCGACATGACAAATACCATGGTTCTACTTTACTCGCGACATGTACCATTCTGTGGGGCCTTAGGCGTGGATTTTGCACCTCTGTAGACATCAAGCATCATTGTGCTTTATAAATGGTCCCTTGGTCAGTAAAACTATTATTCACGCCTTTTTTTGTGTCTGATCCACTGTTTTTTTTTTGTAGTGTTCATTTCCATCCATTCATTCTTCATGACATTTTTTATTTTATTTCGTTCAGTGGATTAATTTGAACTTTTGCTTATTTCATTTCGTACCATTAGGGGCCGATGACCTCGATGTTAGACCCCTTTAAACAACAAGCATCATCATCATCATCATCATCATCATACTTTTTCACAATTTCAGTTGAAACGCGGCAGTCTGCGGCTGCCAGATGATAATTATTCAGCAAGGAGCCATTGCGGTCAGGATTTTTTTCGGACTGAAATTATGAGGTAATTGTCATCGACTCTGGATGACCTGTGCGAGGCAAGTCAGCGGCAGTTTCTGTCTCACTGTACCGCTTCGATGTTCGAACCATATCACTGTGATTACGCCCACACGTAGAGCAACTGTACTTGTTGACCAGCCTTCTTGACACAATGTGATTATGCGTACACGTTCACATGTGCCATTCTGGACGCTCACTAAACCCCTACAACTTCATCTGAAATTCTGCCTCCCGTTTTAGCGTGGCGTTCTGCTTGCGGGTTGTACTACGTGCAGTTGGGAGGATGTATACAAACATCCTAAAGGTCGCCTTTCGGTCAGCATAGGAACAGGCCAAGATAGTGACACTGTTAAACTTGACACAGGGTTCATTCAAAACTTTTATTGAAGGTGTGTATGACGGCACCGAATAACTTCAAAATTTAACCAACTATCATATAAACAATGTAGTAAACGAAATGTGTGCTTAACAGTGCTGCTATTTGGGTGCTCACCTCCTGTGGTAGACGTTCTGTAAATAAATCTCAACAGAGTCGAAATGCGGGAGCCCATGACTGTAGATTTACTAGTACGTTAAAAAATTGTTAGGGCTTACCTCTATCCCTCTGAAGTCCGTTGTTTGATAATTCAAAGTCTCACTAGCACATCGTAGCTTTTCAGGGGCGCAAGTATGTGAAATAGGGCAGAACTCGTGCGTTTAAAAAAGGTTTAGACATGAAATGTTCAGTGTGTGAAACTGGGAAACCATGTTCAGAGCTACTGATGGTGGAATTTTAACCCACCATCTCCCAAATACAAGCTCACAGCTCCGCGACCAGAACAACGCGTCCAACTCATTCCCTCTGACACTTGTTAATACCTTACGGAGATACATTATTTAAACTGAAGAAAAAGTTCGGCTCTAAGCGGAGAAACATGTGCTTTCTCTTTAACTGAGTGAATAAAGCGTTATATGTTAATATATTTCGAATCACGATTTGAAGAAATCATTTCGTTTTCAAATTAGTACTTTTTTTTTGCTAGTGGCTTTACGTCGCACCCACACAGATAGGTCTTACGGCGATGATAGGAAAGGAAAGGCCTAGGAGTCGGAAGGAAGCGGCCGTGGCCTTAATTAAGGTACAGCCCCAGCATTTGCCTGGTGTTAAAATGGGAAACCACGGAAAACCATCTTCAGGGCTGCCGAGAGTGGGATTCGAACCCACTATCTTCCGGATGCAAGCTCACAGCCGCGCGCCTCTAACCGCACGGCCAACTCGCCCGGTAAATTAGTACTAGGACTTAGTGATAGCATTGGAATCAGTCCTGTATTCCCAGTGTGATTATGAAATCTCTTTCACAATATAACTGGTAGCGCATGAGGTACTTCTGAGTCTACAATGGAGAAAGTTGCCCAAGTGATAATTAAGACGCTTACCCAACATTTGCTTTAAATGAGTGGGGAAGTTAATCGGAGAAACTGCCCCATACTAACTGGAACTTACTGTAGCCTGGGATTTGGCAACAAAACTTCCTATCTCCTCTGATAGAGGTTGTCTTACCATGAACGAGTAACAAGTTAGCTGAATTAATAACATTCAACGCACGTGACTGAATTATAAAACAAACTCCGTACAAATGAAGTTGAGAACTAAAATATTGACACTTTTTCGTTATACTGGAAATAAATGGATTTTTATATATATTTCAATTGAATAGAGCCTCCCTGGCTCAGGCGGCAGCGCGCCAACCTCTAACTGTTGGGTTCCGTGTTTCAAATCATGGTCACTCCATGTGAGATTTGTACTGGACAAATTGGAGGCGGGACAGGTTTTCCTCCGGGTACACCGGCTTTCCCTGTCATATTTCATTCCAGCAACACTCTCCAATATCAATTCATTTCGTCTGTCAGTGATTGATCATTGACCCCAGAGGAATATGACAGACTTCGGCAGCCGGCACAATTCCTATCTTCACCGCTATATGGGTGCTTTATTCATTCCATTCCTGACCCGATCGAATGACTGGAAACAGGCTGAGGATTTTCTTTTAAATGGAATGCCTAAGTAAATTAATAGTACCGGAAGGCACCTACTTTCACAGGGTACACAGTGAATCTTGCGGAAAACTTTATTTGACGGAATGCTTTCAGTTTCTCAAAAGTTTCAAATTTCATCTAGTAAGGTGATATAACTGTCCTTGTATGACAGGTCCACATTCAAACCCTGATGCTGATTTTCTAGGGCATTCAGTAATTTATTGGTACTTAAGGAAAATGTCTTGTATGCATGACATTCTTGATAAATCCCTTGTTATTGTGGGAATGGCAAATTGTTAGTAATTGTTGCAACATATTTCGCAAATATGTTCTCAGAGAAAATATTGTCACAGGAAGAATAATTAGGGAATAATCCTGTCCGATTTCACAACTGGCTCAAGTTACCAGACTCTGAAAACAGAGGATACTCTTTCGATAGTGTATCATACTTTCATTTTTTTTGTGATGTGACCGTTTAAGAAACAAAACATGTGTGTCGGGCGCCAGGAGGATATTTTTTCTAAATTCACATAAACTCAAAATAATTAAAATTATATTCATCACAATTAAGGTTGATAGAACTGAAGTCACTGAGAGAGTCCGCTGCGCGGTTTGCGTCACTTAGCACTTAGTTTGCGTTCGGGACATCGTGGGTTCGAACCCCACTGTCGCCAGCTCTGTACACACGGCACAAATGCTGGGACTGTACCGTAACAGTGTCGTATCCCATCTGACGATTATTCTTCCTGTCTGTGTCGGTGCGACGTAAAACAAACAGCTATAACGGAACTCGAGTCGTGTACGATGTTTGCGGAATCCAGTTTCGATGGTAGGCCTTACCTCGTTCAGAGCTGCAAAAGTTTGAAAGATAGGGAAAACTTGTTACTAAAGAAGTAAAACAAAGAATATCTTCTCCGCAGTTTACACAAAACAGTACCTAACAGTACTGAGAGAAATGAACTAATTTGTGGCGCCGGGAGATCTTGAGGCCTAATAAATACATTGACAAATGGCAGATCTGGAAGATAAGGTTGTTAGAGTGGAATCTCTGCTTCTCTACGCGTCAGAAGTTTTTGTTTAAAAGTTGAATCTTGAGAGCACTAAATGTCGTTAAATTGTTCTTATATGCTTTGTTTCGTGTTTGAATGTTAAAGTTTTCCTTGTAGAATTAGCATGGTGCATCAAGCGCTGCCTTCACCTCTCGCCCTCTGGCCTACCATTCTCTGCAACTTCTTCACCGCAGTAACCACGTCAGCATCCATAATTTATGTGCCTATGTACTGCAACATGAAGGGTTCCCAAGAGGTACCAGTGGATGAGAAAGCCTAAATATTCCAGTGCAGTTACGCTCATAAAGTTGAAGAAATGCTTCGGACGTGCTCACCCTAACACGTGTTGCTGCAACATGACAATACTTAGACGAAGTCAGTCTAGGCATGAAACGAATCCAGACTGTGCTATCGTAGGTGTTTACTTGACGTGCTAAATAGCTAGTTGCTTTTTACGTCGCGCCGACACAGATAGGTCTTATGGCGACGATGGGACAGAGAAGAGCTGGGAGTGGGAAGTAAGCGGCCGTGGCCTTAATTAAGGTACAGCCCCAGCATTTGCCTGGTGTGAAAATGGGAAACCACGGAAAACCATTTTCAGGGCTGCCGAGAGTGGGGTTCGAACCAACTATCTCCCGAATACTGGATGCTGGCCGCACTTAAGCGACTGCAGCTATCGAGCTCGGTACGTTCTAAATAAACAGGATGTTATGTATAAATTCATAATTAAAATAGTATAGCCTAAATGTTTAGTCATTGCAATGAAAGAATGGGTGTAATATTCTTTGAAAAGAGAAACCATGCGGTATTTTGTGACAATCTTTTGACCATATAAATGCTGGACTCTAGGAACTAACAGACTTCGGGATAAATGAAATGAAAATTCAAAAGTTATTTCCAATATATTGACGTATGTTTTTAAAATAGTCGTGATGTCATAACTTGAGGCATTCATTTAAGCGCACCTCTCCTGATTAAGGAATACAATTACGCTACGAGTATTGTAATAACTAGTATCTTTTGATAGAAATACGACATCTAAGTATATCTGCTTTACCATTTTCCTTTTTGATCCTGAGGTATCCTTTATAAAGCATTGGATCTTACACCTATTTCAATGAAGTGAGACAACAAGTGCTTTGGACATTCGTACAATATGCAGTACTTACTGAAACCTTGATGGTCAAGGTCATGGGTTCAATATACTACTAATATTCTGTGATGTCCGACTCGTTGGCTAAATGGTCAGCGTACTGGCCTTCGGTTCAGAGGGTCCCGGGTTCGATTCTAGGCCGGGCCGGGGATTTTAACCTTCATTGGTTAATTCTAACGGCTCGGGGGCTGGGTGTTTGTGCTGTACCCAACATCCCTGCTACTCACACACCACACATAACACTATCCTCCACTACAATAACACGCAGTTACCTACACGTGGCAGATGCCGCCCACTCTCATCGGAGGGTCTGCCTTACAAGGGCTGCACCCGGCTAGAAATAGCCACACTAAATAATTATTATAACTTGTGACTTTCCTTTTCTTCATTCAGTTCTAAAATATAACATAAAATTCATAGTATTCTCGACATTTGGAAGTGGAGTATATTAGCTAATGATTAAATCATATATTGTAGACCTAGTGATACTTATATCATTAACATTTTAGAAGAAAATACACCGGGCGAGTTGGCCGTGCGCGTAGAGGCGCGCGGCTGTGAGCTTGCATCCGGGAGATAGTAGGTTCTAATCCCACTATCGGCAGCCCTGAAAATGGTTTTCCGTGGTTTCCCATTTTCACACCAGGCAAATGCTGGGGCTGTACCTTAATTAAAGCCACGGCCGCTTCCTTCCACCTCCTAGGCCTTTCCTATCCCATCGTCGCCATAAGACCTATCTGTGTCGGTGCGACGTAAAGCCCCTAGCAAAAAAAAAAGAAGAAAATACTCCAGGTTTCTCATCATGACTGAAGAAGTTTTACCAGAAAAAGTATTAAAAATAACTACACAACCTAATCAGGTCTTTTCCTCCTCTTCTTCTTCTTCCCGTCCTCCTCCACCTCTTCTTCTTCTTGTCCTCCTCCTCCTCTTCCTGCTAATAATACCAACGAATTTCGCGCACATCCTAGAGAAAAAAGGGAACATATTTCTGTTTCGAAGTAATAGTTACCATGCGGTTCAAAAGTACATTTATACCAATCAATAATATATATACCGAGGGTGAATCAGCCACCCCTATTTCTCCGTTATTATGCAACCCGCAGTTTATAACCTAACGTGAAAATAACAACACTCCGGTAGTCCTACGATAAGTTGTTGTGAAGGTACATGGCTTGAAATACCAGTATTCTTTGATGACAAAGCTTGTGTTCTAAAATGTAGAAAACTCATGAAATTCCTTTACAATGATTAATATCAAATATTTCAGTTTGAATTAGTATGCCATGTTTCGAATTGCGTAACAATTAGAGTTGCACTCAGAATGTTGGGACCTCACATCCGGAAGATATGGGTTCGCATCCCACTGTCGGCAGCCCTGAAGATGGTTTCTCCGTGGTTTCCCATTTTCACACCAGGCAAATGCTGGGGTTGAGCCTTAATTAGGGCCACAGCCGTTTCCTTCCCGTTCCAAGGCCGTTCCTGTCCCATCGTCGCCATAAGACCTATCTGTGTCGGTGCGACATAAAGCAAATAGCAAAAAAAAAAAAAAAAAAAAAAAAAAAGAGTTGGAATTTTGTCCCACAATAGTTCTTTAAGTGGCAGAAAACAACAACTTTTACTTGTGCCACTTAAACATCACCGACCTTAACCGAAATAGAACCTAATTTTTGGTTAAAGATTAACCGGCCAGGCCACTGAGGTCAGCATCGCAAGAAAGTTTTCACAATAATAAATATAAATATAATATAAATATTTCGTGACGGAAGATGTTCCAGGCCGTTCTGAGACAACACTAACAGTGCAACTTAATGTTAACGGTCCTGTCAGTAACACAAACAGCTTAAGTCCAAATTATTCTGTGTCTGCTAAGTTCAAACTCCCTAATGATCACCGAAATATTATTAGTCATTAACTCCGGCTGCTTGGTTGAATGATCAGTGTACTGGCCTTCGGTTCAAACTGCCCTGGCTTCGACTCCCGGCTGGGCCAAGGATTTCAATTCCTGGTGGTTAATTATTCTGGTTTGGGGACTGAGTCTTAAATACACGTCCTACATACAACGCCCCATACTACCAACTACCACAGAATCACACAATAATGTATGCATCATAAACAGAATTCCTCATGCTTTTTAGTTTCTCGCATAATTGCTTTGTTCGAAGCTTGCGTATGATGCAGCGACATTTGTAAGCAAGGCATTTACCCAGCTTTTTTACTGACTATGTAAGGGCTATTACCGTTGGGCTTCTTTAAGAAGCTTACTTCATTGTCCTTTACCCTTCCTGATCGTGAATCTCCGTTTCTCCTATTATTCTTTCAAGTACACCTCCCCACGGAAATCACAGCCTATCATGGATTCGCCAGACTCTTTATGTTCCTCCCAGGCTGTTTGCTACTCCTCTTCAAGATAAGCTCTGCAGCTAAGAAGTGTTTGGAAACGTCGAATTCTCGTCCATCATATACTACTGTTAGCTCATACAATCTACGACATCTTTGCATATCCTATTACCCATACGGTGATAATAATATTAATAATAATAATAATAATAATAATAATAATAAAACAGGTAGGAAGCTTGGAAGTCCAATTTATGTGCTCTGTTTCTATCTTCTTTTTCCTCTTCTTCTTCTTAATACTATGGTTATTATTATTATTATTATTATTGTTATTATTATTATTATTATTATTATTATTATTATTATTATTATTATTATTATTATTATTGTTCCGAGGTATCTGTGGAACAGCAGAGGTGAAAGAAGGTGCGGGGGTGAACAGGTCTCAGGCTACGAAATTAAAGTTGATTTAAAATTTAACAAGGTTATATTTTCTTTGCAAAATCAAGAACTAACAAGAATGGCAGGTACAGAGTAGCAAGGACATTATTCGAAAATGTACAATTACAGAGTTACAGGATTTGGGCTCCGAGAGCCAGACACACAATTGTTGAGCAATTAGCCCAATTTTACCCCAAAACAAGTTTCAACAGAGGGGCAGAAAACCCCATTCATGCCTAGGAGCACTTGCTCCAAATTACACAGTAAAGCCTCCTTGAGGCGCGCAGAAAACAAAATTTTCAAGAATGAGCAACTCGCTCTCAAAATTTAAGCCTGTCAAAGGCCACACCAAATTCCACCTTCAAGCTGTCCTCTAAGGACATAAACACAGGGGTAAAATACCCAACCTACTGACGCCTATTAAGTGAGAAAAGGTTAATTACATGGCCTCTAAAATACCAATTTGAGAGGAGGCGATCTGCACTCCTAATACATTTTGTTTAAAACCTAATCTGGCACTAGGCCGCTAATGCAAGGGCTAATCCCATACTAAAGAGGTGACTTTAGAATGAAACAAATTACATTACGCTAGACAGGAAGAAACGGTTGAGAAAATAAGTTCACCTCAAAGCAACGTGAGTGGGAGCTCGAGAGGGTTAAGCACTCTCTATCCCAAATTGTAGCTTAAAAGAGAATACATACTAAGAGTCTTTACATTTTAGGGAAAAGTTACATGGTGGAAAAGCTTCGGACCCGCCCCGAGAGTTAAACTGCTGAGCTAGCAAGAAAAGAAGTTATTAAACGGCCATTACCTTATGGATGAACTGCTGCCCGAAGAAAGAAGCGCTTCCCGCCCCCTGCTATGTACTTTACACACCAAAAGATGTTACTGGAGTGGCGTGGAGACCCGAAAATCAGCAGTTTATATACTCTCGCGGAAAGTTCGAGGCGTTTTAGGAATGAGAACACATTTCCCACAAGACCTTTATTGGCTAGGGTTAAGCAACATATTCAATTTGGAGAAGATACACCTGATTGGTCAGAAATTAATTAAAGAAATTCGGGATTGGCTAAATTCAAAACAAGGGGAAAGAAATGGTTATACAGCCAACTTAAACAATAACAGAAAGGAATTTAACAAGGAACAAACTTTTGAAATAAAAATTTCTAAAAAAAACCCAGTTCTTTCACTTCGCACTAGGGTGCACCATTGTAGTTCTTCAGTAGTGTCCTCTAGAAGAGAATGTTCACACTTCTTACTACAGGTAAAACAAAAATACATCGAAAACGACCCAGTTCAGAAACTTCAAAATTTCCAAGTAGTGACATCTTCTGAGAAACTTGAAAATTAATACAGTAGATAAAGTTCCGACTTCCTCCAGCAGAGGAGTTCCAACTGGCGCAAAGTTTGAATTAGCGGCGTGGAGGTGTACCGCCCGGTACAATTATTATTATTATTATTATTATTATTATTATTATTATTATTATTATTATGGAGATATCCGTGGTAGTTAGAGGTGAAAGAAGGTGCGGGCGGGAATAGGTCTCAACTACAAAATTAAAGTTAATTTAAAACTTTAACAAAGGTTATATTTTCAAAACTTAACAATGGTGACATAGAATTTGTAAACTTAACAAGTCAACAACAAGCCAAAGTCAGGTACAAGGAAATCACAAGATTTAGGGGGTTAGTACAAGATCTGGGCTTCGAGCCCCAAGTATAATTTCTGAGCTCTCAGCTCACAATAACAAGATACCCAAAGGGCAGAACACCCTTAATTACATGGAGCATTAGCTCCCAACTTTACATCTCAAGCCTCTCTAAGGCACTTTTACCATAACACTATAATGAGATGTCCCGCTCTCGATCTTTCAAGCCTATAAAGGCAATAACGGACTCTTACACAACCTGCCATCAAGGCATAATAAAGAAACAGGGGTATATCGTACCCAATCTACTGGGCCTTCGCAGGAAGGAAAACAAAACGGGTTAAGTAAATGGCCCAAAATACAAAATTGAATGGAGGTGATAACATGCACTCCTACACCAAGTTTTTGTCTAAAACCTATGTGGCGCTAGGCCGATCATACAGGGGCTAATCCCAAGCTAGGTAGGTGACACGTATGAGAAAACTTACTACATTAAAGAAGAGAAGGACGGTTATGAAAGCGTAGTCACCTCCTTTTCAAAAAGGAAGGGGAGTTCGAGAGGGTGAAGCACTCTCTATCCCCGCTTTACAGTAATTCATAGATTTTACATAGACAGAAAAGAATTTACATTTTAAAAAGGTGGGTTACATACTAAAGGTTTCGAACCCTCCCCGAGAGTTAAACTGCTGAGCTAGCAAGAAATGAAGATGTTAACCGGCCATTACCTTGTAGGAGAACTGCTGCTTGAAGAAAGAGGCGCTTCCCGCCCCCTGCTACATATTCACACGGTAAGAGAGATGTTACTGAAGTGGCACCGAGACAAGAAAATCAGCAGTTTATATCCCCTCGTGGAACATTCGAGACTTTTCAGGAATGAGTAGACACACCCTTTCGTTTTTATTTGATAACAGCAAAAACTAATACACAAGACGAGGAAGAAACACCTTATTGGTGGAAAATTAATTACGTAAATTCATGATTGGCTACATTCGAAACAGGCGGAAAGAAAGGATTTATATTGCCAACCCACAAACCACAGAATTTTTTTAGTAAAAACAAAACTTAGGAATACCATATTTCTTCAGGAGAATCCATTCCTTTACACCAGAGTGCGTTATCATAGTTTTTGGTAGAGACCTCTGTTAGAGAATGTCCCAACTTCTTGATACGGAGCAAACAAACACAAATCGAAATAGACACAGTTCAGAACACTTCAAAATTACCAAATTTACAGTAGTGACATCTTCTGAGAAACTTAGGAGTTGATCCGGTTTTTAAAGTTCAGGTTTTCTCCTGTAGAGGAGATTCAGCTGGCGCAATATTTGAATTAGCGGCGTGGAGGTGTACCGCCCGGTACAAGTATTATTATTATTATTATTATTATTATTATTATTATTATTATTATTATTATTATTATTATTATTATTATTATTATGATTATTATTATACCGGGCGGTACACCCCTACGCCGCAGTTTTAAATCTTGCGCCTATAAATCCTCCTCTACAGGAGAAACCCTGAACTTTAAAAACCGGATCAACTCCTAAGTTTCTCAGAAGATGTCACTACCATAAATTTTGTGATTACGAAGTTGTCAATACTGTGTGGATTTCAACTTGTTTTGTTTTCCATTTGATCAAGAAGTGTGGACATTCTCTTATAGATGTATCTACCAAAAAAACCATAATCATGCACCCTGGTGCGAAGCGAAGGAACTTTTTTTTGAAGAAATTTTGTATTCATAAGTTTTCTTATTACTAAATTTCGTTCTTTCATTTGTGGGTTGGCAATATTAATCTTTCCTTTCCGCCAGTTTTAAAGTTAGCCAATCAATTATTTCTGTAATTAATTTTTGACCAATCGTGTCTTTCTTCTTCGATTTTGATGTGTAACTTTTAGCTAGCCAATAAAAGCCTGTGGGTGCGGCTGTTTTATTCATGAAAGGTCTCGAATTTTCCTCGAGGGTATAAAAACTGCTGATTTTCTTGTCTCTCGGCCACATCATCAACATTTAATTTAGTGCATGGGCGTGTAGCAGGAGGCGGGAAGCGCCTCTTTCATCGGGCAGCAGTTCTTCAATAAGGTAATGGCCGCCTAACATCTTTATTTCTTGCTAGCTCAGCAGTTTAACCCGCGGGGAAGGTCCGAAACCTTTACCATGTAACATGTCTTCAACCATGTAATTTGCCGTCGATTTTGTAAAACTTCATATATCTTTAACTGTAAATCGGCGATAGAGAGTGCTTTACCCCCTCGACCTCCCCTTCATTTTGATTTGAGGTGACTACGTTTTCGTAACCGATTTTCTACTCTTCCTTTGTTTTCAATTTATTCTGTATACGAGTCACCTCCATAGTTTGGGAATAGCCCCTGTTCCATCGGCCTTGGGCCTCTTAGGTTTTAAGAAGTTTCATTCAGGAGTGCAAGTATACGCCTCCATTCATTTTGTATTTTGGGCCATTTATTTAACCTATTCTTTTTCTGCTAAGGCCCAGTAAATTGGGTACAAGATACCCCCGTTTCAGTGGTGTAATTTGTGCCTTGATGGCAAGTGATTGTAAGGTATGGTAAGTCTTTAATTGGCTTCGAAAACTGTGAGTGGGTCAGCTCTTTTATTTATTGGAAATGTGCCTCTAGGAGGCTTGACATTGCTAGGTGGGAGCAAATGCTCCATGTAATTAGGGGATTTCTGCCCTTTGGTAATATGTGTTTGTGAGCTGAGAGCTCAGGAAATGTAAAACTTGGGGCTTGAAGCCCAGCTTGTTAAATTGCCTCTAAATCTTGGCTTTTTCTGGTCTTGTACCTGAGTGTCGGTTACTTGTCGACTTGTTGTTACTTGTTAAATTTTCCAATTCTATGTGAAAATTGTTAAGTTTTGCTATTTTCGAAAATATAACCTTTAATGAAATGTTAATTCATATCTCGGCTTTGTGGATAGACCCATTCCAGCCCGCACCTTCTTTCACCTCTGCATTCCACGGGTATCCCCGTAACAATTATTATTATTATTATTATTATTATTATTATTATTATTATTATTATTATTATTATTATTATTATTATTATTATTATTATTATCCTGCTCTCCTTTACTGCCGCGAGGCGTCAGGTTCTTTGACCAGAGGTTTAATTTTCGTCATATTTTCTATGATCTTCTTCACTTCAGCGAAGGTCCTCCCTCTTCTGTCAACCACTGCAGCAATGTATCCTCCTCTCTGTCCTTGGCCACCTTCTGGTCTCCGTTCCTTCCTTTCTAGCTTTCCATACTTGCTTCAGTTTCCTCCTGTTATTCATTCTTGCCAGGTTCCCTATCCGATTGAATCTGCTCGGTTATTAGTGTCAGCACTAATTCTTTCCTAAAAGTTATGTTGCGAGGGAGGTCTCTTACCGGGCGAGTTGGCCGTTCGGTTAGGGCCACATAGTTGTGAGCTTGCATCCGGGAGAAAGTGGGTTCGAAACCCACTGTCGGCAGCCCTGAAGATGGTATTCCGTGGATTCCCATTTTCACACCAGGTAAATGCTGGGGCTGTAGCTTAATTAAGGCTACGGCCGCTTCCTTTCCACTCCTAGGCCTTTCCTATCGCATCGTCGCCATAAGACCTATCTGTGTCGGTGCGACGTAAAGCAAATCGTAAAAAAAAAGGAGGTCTCTTCTTGAGCAATACCGGTGTGTTATAGGGAGGTGAAACTGATGTACATCCAAAATGTCAACAGTCTCTTTAATATCAGGGCGGTCAGACTAACATTGGTCATGGTGGTAGGAATTAAACCGCGATCCTGGGCTGTCTTGGAAGGACATCGAGAAGCTTAGGGAGGCCAAGTGGACAAGACCTGGGGGTTACTGATCGACTAGAATAAGGAAATCAAGAGCTTGAAGGCCTACTTAAGAATAGAATCGAGTGAGATCAAGGTAAGCTTCTTTCAAAATAACACGGAATTAGATGATATTAAAATTCAAGTGTTGCACTTAGAAGAAAGGGTAAGGAAACTTGAATTAAAGTAACAGGCACGATACGTGGAAGATAGAAGAAATATAATGTATGGACTGAAATATTTGGATAAGGTGAAATTCAACTAAATTACTTTGTCCAGCATGTCGTTTATCAGCGAGAAAGTGAACGTTGATTGTAGTGAGAGTGACATGGATATATCTTTCAGAAGAGGGAACAACACGGGAAGAATACCAGTGAATGTTTGGGGGAAATCGAGTTTAAAGATTCAGAAATTCTTGTAAAATGCGAGCCACATGAAAGTAATTCAAATATGGATCAAGAAAGAACTGGATTCACAAGAAATTAAAAACACGTGAACGCTACGTGTTCACTTAGGGAAGGAGCGTAACTGAGTGCCGAAGGAACAGACTAATGGTGGGCCGTGACTGTTGGACAAGTACATTTTAAGGCAGAAACAGGTTCCAAGAAGGACATTCCAGGAATAATTAATGAACAAGGGGAGTGTGTATGTGAGGATCTTCAAAAGGCAGAAGTATTCAGTCAGCAGTATGTAAAAATTGTTGGTTACAAGGATAATGTCGAGATAGAGGAAGAGACTAAGGCCAAAGAAGTAATAAAATTTACGTATGATAACAATGACATTTACAATAAGATTCAAAAGTTGAAAACTAGAAAAGCGGCTGGAATTGATCAGATTTCTGGGGATATACTAAAGACAATGGGTTGGGATATAGTACCATATCTGAAGTACTTATTTGATTATTGTTTGGTCGAAGGAGCTATACCAGATGAATGGAGAGTTGCTATAGTAGCCCCTGTGTATAAAGGAAAGGGTGATAGACATAAAGCTGAAAATTACAGGCCAGTAAGTTTGACATGCATTGTAAGTAAGCTTTGGGAAGGCATTCTTTCTGATTATATTAGACATGTTTGTGAAATTAATAACTGGTTCGATAGAAGGCAATTCGGTTTTACGAAAGGTTATTCCACTGAAGCTCAACTTGTAGGATTCCAGCAAGATATAGCAGATATCTTGGATTCTGGAGGTCAAATGGACTGTATCGCGATTGACATGTCTAAAGCATTTGATAGGGTGGATCATGGGAGACTACTGGCAAAAATGAGTGCAATTGGACTAGACAAAAGAGTGACTGAATGGGTTGCTATATTTCTAGAAAATAGATCTCAGAGTTAGAGTAGGTGAAGCTTTGTCTGACCCTGTAATAGTTGAGAGGGGAGTTCCTCAGGGCAGTGTTATCGGACCTTTATGTTTTATTATATATATAAATGATATGAGTAAAGGAGTGGAATCGGAGGTAAGGCTTTTTGCGGATGATGTCATTCTCTATAGAGTGATAAATAAGTTACAAGATTGTGAGCAACTGCAACGTGACCTCGAAAATATTGTGAGATGGACAGCAGGCAATGGTATGTTGATAAACGGGGCTAAAAGTCAGGTTGTGAGTTTTGCAAATAGGAAAAGTCCTCTCAGTTTTAATTACTGCGTTGATGGGGTGAAAGTTCCTTTTGGGGATCATTGTAAGTATCTAGGTGTTAATATAAGGAAAGATCTTCACTGGGGTAATCACATAAATGGGATTGTAAATAAAGGGTACCGATCTCTGCACATGGTTATGAGGGTGTTTAGGGGTTGTAGTAAGGATGTAAAGGAGAGGGCATATAAGTCTCTGGTAAGACCCCAACTAGAGTATGGTTCCAGTGTATGGGACCCTCACCAGGATTACCTGATTCAAGAACTGGAAAAAATCCAAAGAAAAGCAGCTCGATTTGTTCTGGGTGATTTCCGACAAAAGAGTAGCGTTACAAAAATGTTGCAATGTTTGGGTTGGGAAGAAATGAGAGAAAGAAGAAGAGCTGCTCGACTAAGTGGTATGTTCCGAGCTGTCAGCGGAGAGATGGCGTGGAATGACATTAGTAAACGAATAGGTTTGAATGGCGTCTATAAAAGTAGGAAAAAGATCACAATATGAAGATAAAGTTGGAATTCAAGAGGACAAACTGGGGCAAATATTCATTTATAGGAAGGGGAGTTAGGGATTGGAATAACTTACCAAGGGAAATGTTCAATAAATTTCCAATTTCTTTGAAATCATTTCGGAAAAGGCTAGGAAAGCAACAGATAGGGAATCTGCCACCTGGGCGACTGCCCTAAATGCAGATCAGTATTGATTGATTGATACAGGGTCAGTGAAGCAGCTGCGAGAAATGGTTTTGCTATTTGTTTTACGTCGCACCGACACAGATAGGTCTTTTGGCGACGATGGGATAGGAAAGGCCTAGGAATGGGAAGGAAGCGGCCGTGGCCTTAATTAAGGTACAGCCTTAGTATTTGCCTGGTGTGAAAATGAGAAACCACGGAAAACTATCGTCAGGGCTGCCGACATTGTGGTTCGAACCCACTATCTCCCGGATGCGAGCTCACAGCTGCGCGCTCCTAACCGCACGGCCAAATCGCCCGGTGCAAGAAATGGGAAGAGGATCAGATTTGCCAGCGTCGCGAGAGTTCAGTGCCATGGAAGGCGAACAAGAGCGTGCTGACTTAGAGTCAATCTGTGTTGACAAGGAAGGCGGAAATCGAGGAAGCAATGACTGGGCGATGATGTCGGGACATATACACTCTCGAAGAGCTGCACGTGAAGAGGACACAGTTTTCAGTATGGTGGGCGTCATGGTAGGTAAGGGCTATTCTGCCCGAAGGCAGGTCCGAACCTCCGCAGAGGTGTTCCTGAGCCGGAGTTTACGAGCGGTAGGGTGGCCAGTTCCTTTCCGCTCCTCCATTCCCTTACCCCCCACCAACAGCGCGTGGCAATCCATCCAACTCCTGGCCACGCCCAATGTTGCTTAACTTCGGAGATCTAACGGGATCCGGTGTTTCAACACAGCTACGACCGTTGGCGGTGGGCGTCATATGCAAAGGAAAAGAGTAAACGAAATTTACCATTCAATTTGAAAGTTATTTGGACTGAAAGTCCGGCTCCATGGCTAAATGGTTAGCGTGCTGGCCTTTGGTCACAGGGGTCCAGGGTTCAATTCCCGGCAGGGTCGGGAATGTTAAACATAATTGGTTAATTTCGCTGACACGGGGGCTGGGTCGCTTACGCTTACGCTTACGCGCAGGTCGCTTACGGGTGTCCAATCAAAAGACGTGCGTATGGCGAGCCGAACATGTCCTCGGACACTCCCGGTACTAAAAGCCATACGCCATTTCATTTTGTTTTGGGGCTGAAAAGGGGATGACGAGTACGGATGTAGACAGGGATATGGCGGAGTAAATAATTAGCTCTCCAAGTGGAATTATTTCACTGTCAGTAAAACCACGGATTACTCGTTGTCGCGATGGGTATAGCTGATAACGACGAGTAAATAACTATTCTGACACATACACAGGATGGATAAATATAGGTGGCATTTTAAGTAAGCTGGGAAATGATCAGGTAAGGGAAAGAGATTACGGGTGTTACGGAAGTATGGCTACCAGTACGATGTGAACTACAAGTACAGGAATATAATATTCAGCGTATGATGAAACAGAGAAACAGAGAGTATGTACAGGATGTTATCCGGGATATTATTTTTTTTTTACAATTTGCTGAATATCGCACCGACATTGGTAGGTCAGATGGTGACGGTGGGATAGGAAAGGGATAGGAGTGGGAAGGAAGTGACCGTGGCCTTAATCAACTTACATTTGCTTGGTACGAACATGGAAACCACGAAAAATCATCTTCAGGGCTGTCGACCGTGGGGTTCGAAGCCACAACCTCCCGAATGCAAGCTGACAGCTACGTGACCAAACCGCGCAGCCGCTTGCTCGGTGGAGGGATGTATATGCGTGTAAAGGAAGAAATGTGTAAACGGGCACAACGAGTGGAATCATACCTCAGGGAAATAGTCTGGGTGTAGGTGAAAGTAATGTGGTTACTACGAAGTTCCTAGGGAAGTCGAACATTGCTTCTATTTATACCAGGCTGTCCCTCTCGTCTCTCTATCGGCCTCTGTTGGTCAAATCTTATTCTCTTCTAATCCTGAATGGTTTCTGTGTACTTTCATGTTCCGATTGCTTTTATAAACCGATCCCCTCATTTCACAATTGGTCTGAACTCCTTCTTTTCCTTCTGAATTTTATACGCTGATGACTCCGATTTCCCTTAAAGAAATATCCACCACCACCAAAGTCCCTGGGAAACTATGCCTTAAGCTCTTTCATCTAGTGGAGGATGAATATTCACGTACTTTTATTTTATTGTAACAGTGGATTGATACAGTGATTTTAAAGTAGAAATCGGGTAGTCGCCTGGTGTTTTCCTCTTGTAAATAAGCCATATTCTCAGAAATAACTCGACTCGGAATGAACGTCAAACCTAAGATTGATCGACTCAAATTCATTAATCATGATTTTGGTTTTACTTCCACCTGATTAATTTTACGGGTTTCGGGCCACTTCTATGTGACAGCAGATCTACCGATTCAAGGATGATGTACTAAAGCACCTTGAAATGCCGCCAGACTGAGCCAGGATTGAACCTGCCATCATTCGGGAGATAGTCGGTTCGAACCCCACTGCCGGCAGCCCTCAAGATGGTTTTCCGTGGTTTTCCATTTTCACACTAGGAAAATGCTGGGGCTGCACCGCAATTAAGGCCACGGACGCTTCCTTCACACTCCTAGCCCCTTCCTGTCCCATATTCGCTGTAAGACCTATCAGTGCCGGTGCGACGTAAAGCAACTTGAAAGAAAAAAAGAACCTGCCATCTACCGTTTAGACCACTCAGGCCGGCCCACTCAAATTCAGTTCCCCGTTCTCTCATGAGACCAGTGAATGCAATTTTAATAGAATAAAGGGATAGTTCTAACGTCATGCGCAGGTGCAGTTTAGGGATATTCAAAATCCACTGTAAAAATAGGAAAGCAACGCACTCTCAACAATACTGCACTGTAGAGAATAGCAGAAAATCATGTCAATATCGAGACGACGAGTGCAGAGAGTGTTACAGACCAAAATTTGCAGCACGATTCAGTAGCTGACGACATAATTCATCAGCGTCACCCAGAAGATGTGAAGTATAATCATGGGTCACTATGACCTTGATGCCACCGTTTAATGTGATTAGTACAAATTAGTACATGCACTTCCTAAATCCACTGCACTCTTATTGCAACACAGAATTCGATTGTATTCTGAACATCTTCCCGTTTTTTACTGCGATACTGCCGTAATGAACGTATGACAAGTACAATTTTTTGACTTGCTTACAGGGAGGGATGATAGCCCCCGAGAAAATTAATTATAAAAAACAAACCAAACCAAACCAAACCACATGGCGTAACAGCCCCGAAGGGCCATGGCCTACCAAGCGACCGCTGCACAGCCCGAAAGCCTGCAGATTACGAGGTAACGTGTGGTCAGCACGACGAATCCTCTCGGCCGTTATTCTTGGCTCTCACTGTCAGATAGCTTTTCAATTCTAATCACGTAGGCTGAGGGAACCTCGAACAAGCCCTCAGATCCCGGTAAAAATCCCTGACATGGCCGAGGTTAGAACCCGGGGACTCCGGGTAAGAGGCAAACACGCTACCCCGACACCACGGGGCCGGCAGAAATTAATTATATTTATTGAAAATACCTTTAATGAGCAGTCAAGGAATACTAATGAAGCCCTGCTTCGATCAGTTTACAGTACATATTGTGTCTTCGCTGGGAACTAGACTAGGAGTCTATGGGATAACAGCGTATGATTCATTTAAGTATGGAATAAACTTCAGGGAAAACATGTGAGAAACGAAGGGAGAACCCGCAATGGAATCTACCACATGATAATTTTGCATTCCGTATTCTCTATTATTTCTTTGAATATTTTTAATGAACTGTATATTCTGACTTGCGTGTTGACTAAGTACCTATTCATCTGCTAATCATATCGTGTAGGAGAAAAACATGAAATAAAATGAACTGGAATATCTTCAGAATATAATTAAGTTCTGTGTCACAATAAGACTGCAATGGATTTGGGAATAATGCAGCCGTTACGGATGATCATTAAGGTATATAATAACTGCACGAAATTACAATACGAGATGTTTATTATCGTCATCATTAACAGGGATTCCCCTTCACTGAATGTTAAAATTTGTAAACATATAATTTGGAATGAATACACTGAACATTCAAATATTCCAGACACCTTATCATGAAATATGCACTTCAAGTAAACTTTTCGCGGTGGTTCGTAAGTTTCCCCGGTTTTGTTTTACTCGGTACCTGCCAACTTCACCTTATTTAATTATGTTGAAAGGATTTTAATTCTGGTCCAAGAGTTGGAATGAAGCTCACTCAACTTCGCGAGATCAACTTGGGAGCTGTTTCATAAGAGGGATAGCGAGTCTACATTTTTTTTACAATCTTATGGCGACGATGGGATAGGAAAGAACTAGCTCACAGCTACGTGACGAGCCTAAGTTACACGTTCGCGACGGCGTGCACCACCAATGTACATGCTTATGTACTGATTCGTATCTATCTCTCTTCTCAGCAGATTTAGTTGGAAGTTCAGTTCTTATTATGTGACACCAGAAAAAAATCATAGTGTATGGCGGGGCAATCTGTCACACCTGGCGGCGTAAATGTGGGACGAGCACATTGGAGCCAAAAATCTGGCCCATACCCGTAGATCATAATAGTGCTTTTTCTTCGGTATGCTTTCGGTATTTACCAAACACCTGACTCCAGCCAGCCCTTACTGCTTCTCTCTATGATTGGCGTGAAGTAAATCCAGAGAAACAAGAAGGAAGCAATGAATAGTGTATGAAGAGTTGGTCTGAAATAGCCGCCCTTACTCATATTTGCTATGACTGGAGTAAACAAGGAGGGGTGTGCTAGCCTAATGTAATATGATTAAAAACTCGACCTGTGGAGGGATCTTTACGGGAGGTAACTAACTTCTCAATCATGTCACAAGAAGCATGAAAAGGAGAAAAGAAGTTGATATTCGAAAAAATGGGGCTGTTAGACATACATATCCAGCCTAAATCGCCATTCCTACAGGGTGATGTGATATGCTTTTCTCCGTCGCAAGGTATTTTAGCTAGCGGCGTGTGGCTCGAGGTCAGTAGCGGGATGGTGAACCAGAAAAACAGTAACGAAAACAATTTTAAGTAGTTCACTACGTACCATGTTATGAAAGTAGATTTTATTAAATCGCCTGCCTTCATCTCCCACACATTTTTGGCACCTAGTTAGCAAATTATTCATCACTCGCTGTAGTTCACGTTAAGGAATCTCGGCTATTTCATGGAGCATATTATGTTTTAGTTCTTGTATGATCGAGAAAGATGGTCGTGCGGTAGGGTTGTATAGCTGTGAGCTTGCATTCGGAAGATGGTGGTTGTGAAACCCACCTTTTGCAGCCCTGAAGATAGTTTTCCGTGGTTTCCCCATTTTTCCACCAGGCAAATGCTAGGGCTGTATGTTAATTAAGACTACGGTCGCTACCTTCCCAATCGTTGTCCTTTCCTATCCTTGCGTCGCCGAAAACCTTCGGTGTGTTAATGGGACGTATAACCACTAACAAGAAAGTTCTTGTATGGTTTGCGGATTCTTCCTGTACACGGCATTTTTGTATTTATCTCAGACATAATAATCTCAGAGGTTTAGATCGGGGACTGAGGGGGCCACAACTCGCTAAAAATAACTATGTTCTGTGGAAACACTGTGCATTTCTCTCATGAAATTATTCTCAGTAAGAGCAACGACAGAGTTCTGTTGAAATAATAAATATAAAATCACGCTCTCCGTCTGTTAATTCTCCGAAAAAAACGGGGTTAGTGTGGTGTTCACGTAATTAACAGGATCAATTAATTTATTCTCAAAAATTGAACTAGTAATTTAATAACCACTGATTGCACATCATGCACCGATTATTGCGTCGTGGTGGGACGAATCATGTACGAAGTCACGTTTAACAGTACTCCTGTAACGATTGTTTTCGCTTTACGTACACACAATCATGGAAATGGAAGCAGGCTTCGTCCGTGAAGAATATTAAATGTAAGTCCATTTGTCCATTGTATACAGTTTCCAGACTCCATTCCTAAAATGTGCGCCTACGTACAGGGTCACCTGGTTGAAGAGCACAGTTATTTTATACGGTGTTGTAATAATTTAGTAGCGTTTTTCTCAGACCCATATGAAATTCCCACCTGTTGTGCAAGACGACGAAGTGATTACTTAGGAGAGTTTTCCAAACAATTACCAATGTCGTGTAACTTTTCTTCGGTGAGAACCCTCCGCTAGTCTTTTTGGTTCATTAGGCTGGATAATTCAAGTTTCCTGAAATTTATTATGAAGATTATGGGCAGTTCTACGACCTGGAACGACTTCACCTGGGGATTTTTCTTGTAACCGTCCTTGAACTTCACGAACTGAGTTAACACCTATGAATCATTCATTAAACAGTCTGACTCGTTGGATGAATGGTCAGCGTACTGACCTACGGTTCAGAGGGTCCCGGGTTCGATTCCCTGCCGGGTCGGGGATTTTAACCTTAATTGGTTAATTCCTACGGCACGGGGGCTGGGTGTATGTGTTGGTCTTCATCATCATTTCATCCTCATCATGACGTGCAGGTCGTCTATGGGAGTCAAATAGAAAGACCTGCACCTGGCGAGCCGAACCCGTCCTGGGATATCCCGGCACTAAAAGCCATACGACATTTCATTTCATTCCTTAAGACACCTGTGCAATAGGCCCACCTCTTACGGCTCATTATAGAAAATTACAAAAATCAGACACACACTTAGGAATATCTGAAATACGACTGTGACATCTGACACGTGTACGTGGCACGGATGTGCGGGAACACAAAACAAAGGCCGGGGTAAGAGTTAAAACAAGTAATGGCATAACGTGCCATCCCCTTCCCGGGCACAGTGAACGATTGGGGAGCTCGTTCATAAGAACACCACCAAAGGTACACGAAGGAATAGAAAGAATAGGCCGAAACGTACTGGACATATCCCGTCAGCTCTGTAAAAGGACGCACATTTTTTCTATCTATTACAGCAATACGGAAAACGGGAAAAATTCACTTAAGGAAGGGAGGAGGAAAAGTATTATTGAACTCAGCCATGAAAATATTAAGTAGGTGAAATAATACGTCTGAAGGAGTTACTCTTTAGGAAGTCCATGTAGTTGAGCAACAGTCATACTGGTAAGCTCGAATTCCTTAATGGGCTGTTCAGGTTTAAGTTCAGAATTTCTATTTTGAAACCCCTCACTGGGGTTAGAACCACCACCAGATTGTGAAGTAGCTAGAGAGATATCAACCCCCCCCCCCCACTATTGTCTAGAATAGAAACCTGCTGGCCATAGTAATAAGTAGCATGACCTCGCCCATTCTCAGATTATTAGCTAGCCCAAGTCGACCGTGCCACTGGCGAGTTAATCCGTTTTCCAATGACTAAGGTGGCGGTTGCTTTACGACATGACCGCAGAGGGTGTCGGGATAGCAGGTCACCCAACTGGCCTTCTGTAGAATCACTGGAATGAGGTTACTGAGGGCTCGGTGGTGTCCGTAATCGCATCACTGGAACACGTGGGGAATTCCTGAGAAGAAACACTTGCTTCTGATCATGGACAAGCAGCCATAGCTGAGAGTCATCCAGCTGCATTCGATATTTAAATTTAGCACGACACGGACAAAATATAACTGTAACGAATAAACGGGAGTCAAGCATATAAACGAGTGAAAATTAAAACTGTGAACAATGCGTACTTTGCCTATTTTATTTATAATTTAAATTGAATTATATTCTGGCTAACATCACTTCACACCTTAAATATATTCGAACTCCAAGTAAAAAGATTTATTAAGATTGGTGGAACTGATTGAAGGACATAACACATTTGGGAGCTGAGCTAACACAATTACACACAAAACAGCGTTCTCTTTATACTGAACCACGCCTTACACCCTCACACTTTATGCCAATATCATACCTAACATGCAAAACCGCCAGAGTGAATCAGTACCCCAGAAATATTTCCCTATATATTTTAAGTACAAAGAAAATAATTAAAATTAGTTTTACTGTTTTCTATGCTGTGCCAGGCCCTACCCACACTGATGAGTCTACTGTCGGTTCTTAGATGAAACGCTGGTTTTATACATCAAACGCCTGAAAAGCCTTACGCCTAATTTTTGAAATGCTGTATTGGAGTCACGCAGTCCGGCGGAAATGTTTGTATCATGATCAGTTTTGAAAAGAAATTGTTTGAGAACGGTCTCTGTGACACCAAGAGATGTATATTACCTCAAAAATTCTGTAATAGTGTTATGTTTTAGGTTCGTTCGGAAAGCAATTTTTTTAAGAGGACGCGAGATTCTTGGTCTCAGTCAACAAAACAGTCAGTGTTAAGCAATGGTCCATTTTTCTGGTACGAGTTCACATATTTGTGGTCGCTGAACACTCTCTACGATCATGCAGTACATCCCTTAGACTTTAGCTTTCTCCACTGTGTGTCACTCGCCATCGACCACAGAATGAAAGACAGACAAAACAGGACTTTCTAGGATCAGATCCGACTTCACTGTCTTGTATTTCTCACAGATCAGTTTTCCTCGTTTCCTCTTTTCCTGGAAATGAACGCTTTTAAACACTAATCATCATCATCATCATCGTCCCCTTAACCAGCTCCTGCTGGGTAGGGGTATTTATGGCACTTCTCCACCTTCCTTCCTCTTTTCACCATTCTTCTTCCATCATTTTATCCCAGTTCAGGTTTCTTCTTCTTACATTCCTCTTTATTCAATCGATCCCCCTTGTTCTAGTTCTCTCTCTCGCACTCATTCCCTTACACTCCATCTCCATAATCCATGTATTATTCTTTTCTCATCCATCCCCTTTCATGTCCAAACCATTTTATTTTATTCTATTAATTCTCTCAATTACGTTTTCTACACCGACTTCCATTCTAACATCTTCGTTTTTCAATCTTTCCCTGTCCTTCCTATCATACTTGAAATATTTCAGACACTAATATCTAAGGAAAAGATAAACTGCAGAAGCCTTAAAGTAAACCATAGCTATGCTCACATATTAACAATAGTATACGTATTCACGATCTGATAATTATCCACTGGGATGCACTCCACTGCACTTCAGTGCAGTGCTGTGCACGACTCTGCTCCAACATGCCGTTATGACGTGACCTCAGGGAACAAATGCTTGGATAAGAATGGTTACTATGCTGAATGGTAATGCGTGTTAGTTATACGGCTGCGTATACTTGTATCTGCCTGTAAAATAAAATTTCAGCGTGCGTGCTCTTGTTACCGCGGTGTAGGGGTAGCGTGCCTGCCTCTTACCCGGAGGCCCCGGGTTCGATTCCCGGCCAGGTCAGGGATTTTTACCTTGACCTGAGGGCTGGTTCGAGGTCCACTCAGCCTACGTGATTAGAATTGAGGAGCTATCTGACGGTAAGATAGCGGCCCCGGTGTAGAAAGACAAGAATAACGGCCGAGAGGATTCGTCCTGCTGACAACACGACACCTCGTAATCTGCAGGCTTTCGAGCTGAGCAGCGGTCGCTTGGTAGGCCAAGGCCCTTCAAGGGCTGTAGCGCCATGGGGTTTGGTTTGGTTTGGTGCTCTTGTTACCTTTAATTTTGAAGCCCCTTTGCAAATATAAATGTCAGTGGGTAAAGCATAATTTACCATTGTCATATATCTGTATAATTTGTTGAGTATATTATAATTTCTCTGACATGCCCAAAGTAACGATATACTACTATTTCGTACAGTTGTAGATGATGTAACGAATGATTTGGTCAATGAATGGACTAATAAATAAATTAGTGTAAGATGGGAGGTTCATATTCCTAACGAATAGATCTTACGATACCGTAATGTAGGAAAATCACGCGATACGTTTAAATCAATCGCGTGTTAAGTTTCTTGATTTCTTACTGATTTTTTTCCCAAAATAAAGGGAAATTTTCAACAACATGTCTGGGAGACCAGCTACTTGCAACGGATTGTAATAACGAAATATGAAATGATCAAAACTACCGCGCTCGAATAAATTAATTAATCGACACATGTTACGCTTATGGTATTTAATAAAATATACGTTTGCAATGTATCGTGTCGAGCTGAGTGGCTCAGACGGTTGAGGCGCTGGCCTTCTCACGCCAGCTTTGCAGGTTCAATTCTGGTTCAGTACGGTGGTATTTGAAGGTGCTCAAATACGTCAGCCTCGTGTCGGTAGATTTACTTGTACGCAAAATAACTCCTGTTGGGACTAAATTCCGGCACCTAGGCGTCTCAGAAAACCGTAAAGGTAGTTAGTGGGACGTAAATCCAATAACATTATTATTATTATTATTATTATTATTATTATTACAATTTATCAAAGATATATTGGATTACTTTAAAATTAAAGTTTTGATTCGAGAGGACTACAGGCATCGTGACTTCTACATTTTTACGAGCAGACACTGATCCAGAGTGATAAATACCTCAGAGCATCAGCTCTGTTCTTGCGGTCTAAGGTGACCCATTCATTTACTTTATTTCTATTTGTTTCTGATATGATCGTCCGAGTAGTACGGTTAGTTGGGTGCTCGTCTTCTAAGCTTAAGTTTGCCAATTAAATTCCAGTTTAAACTGAAGATTTTTTAAATATGACGGACGTGTGTTGGGCACATTATATAATCATTTACAAGGTAAAGTTTCGAATCCGTGGCGTTTGCAAAAATCAGGTCAAAGTTCAACAACAGCAGGAAGAAAACACTATAGTGTCGGTGAAAGAACCAAACCTCGTATGTCACAATGCTCTAACTATCAATTATGTTCCTTAAAACCGGTCACGCCTCTGACAATTTCGTATTTTGATCCCGCAAATAGATTTGATTTCATTACTAAATTGTTTTCGTTTTATTAAGAAACCCGTCCAAAAGAAAGATTTTGATATTTAGTAATCTGTAGTTAACATTACCCCATTCTTTACTAAGTTCTCTTAATATGTTCGCACTTCAAAACCAAATGACTGAGAAAGTTTTTAATTCCGCTAATTTCTGAAAGTAAAAGAAGCCTTGTAGCAAGTAGTAGCCTGCTTTCTTGTAATTAATTGCTTCGCTGTATGAGTACAAAATGAGGTGCTATTCTAGCAAGTTTTTGATTGTTATACTTGTAAAATAATAGGTCTATGTACCAATATCTCAGAGACTACTAAACGGAGAATATAAAAGTTTCCATTAAGGCTTTAAAACATACAAACCATCAGTGCTTCTTGATCTTCGCTTCAATTAGAAGAGAGGCACTGCTGGAGGTCATTGTTCACCGAGCTCGATAGCTGCAGTCGCTTAAGTGTGGCCAGTATCCAGTATTCAGGAGATAGTGGGTTCGAACCCCACTGTCGGCAGCCCTGAAGATGGTTTTACGTGGTTTCCCATATTCACACCAGGAAAATGCTGGGTCTGTACCTTAATAAAGGCCACGGCCGCTTCCTTCCCACTTCTAGCCCTCTCCCGTCCCATGGTCGCCATAAGACCTATCTATATCGGTGTGACGTAAAGCAAATTGTGAAAAATATAAGAACAAATAAAAGAGCACATTGAAATAGCAGCAAAGAGTGTTGCTCTCATAAATAATGTGTACGTTGATATTAAATTTTATATCACATTGAAATCAGAGAGGTCATTCTCAATCTCTAAACTCACAATAGGCGATAAAACCGGAAGGAAACACTTCAGCATGAGGTGGTCTGGTCGGTTTATTACGTGCTCTAAATATCATGTACTCCAAGTTGTAAATTTTACAGTGGATCCATTTAGTAGGGAAGTGAATGAATTGAAAAGATAATTATAGCATTGTTTTGAAGTACTCAATACATAGGGCATAAGTATTAGCAGAGTTCTCCTATAGGGACACTAATTTGGCAATTCTGAATATAGGGCATTCCAACGCACCTTACTTAAATCTACAAAAATTCCTAAGTGTTAACAATGCATGTGCAGAAGAAATCAGTAGTTCGTGGTAGGGCAAGGTATGTTCTAAGACATTGGGTGCTGAGCCAGCATTTTCCCAAGAGGTCATTGAACCCTAGGTCATTGACCCGCAGGTCATTGCCCCTTGTTCAGTAGTAATTCTATGCAGATTCTAGACCATTGAACACGGAATAACGTCATAACCTTACGTACGAGAGCAAGCCTAGCCTTATAGACTCCATTGGAGGGGCCTAATTGGTCAGCAGCAGAGAGTGTTGCTCCCACAAAGACTGTGTACGTTGAAATTAAATTTTATATCATATTGAAATCAGAGAGGTCATGTCATTCTCAATCTGTAAACTTACAATAGACGATAAAACCGGAAGAGGGGTGTTACTGACCCCTTAAGTGAGGTTATGGCGTCATACGTGTACGTATGAGGGCAATGCTAACCTCACTGATCACTTAGGAGTGTTTTAACCACTAAGTGAGGATATTACGTCATACCCTTACGTACGAGGGCGATGCTAATCACGGACCACTTTGGAAGAGCCTAATCGGATGGCCCCCTTGGAGAAGCCGAGTCGAAAAAGCCTCACTAGCCAACCAGGAGTGTTTCTGACTGCTAGGTGAGGTTATGGCGTCATAAACTTACGTGCGAGGGCAATGCTAACCTCACGGGCCACTTTGGAGGAGCTGAATCGGACGGGTCCATCTTGGAGGAGCCGAGTCGGAAAGGTCACGGACCCCTTTGGAGTAGCCGAATCGATCGGGCACCCATGGAGGAGCCACAAATCGGTTAGGTGACCTGCAGATGAGGTTAAGGCGCCATTATGACGTGTTAACCTAACCTTGGGCACGAACGATAACTTAACTCTCCTTGGAGGAGTCCACTTGGTTATGACATGTTAACCTAACCTCGCTACGAGAAACACTAACCTAACTTCAGACGGCTTCCCCATAGAGGAGTCGAACTAGTGAGGTGACTTGTAGGTGTGGTTAACACGTGTGTTAACCTAACCTTGGCCACGAATGGTAACCTAACCTGACACACAGGCTCTTTGTCGTCTCCCCATTGGAGAAGTGACGGAGCTGTGACCTAATGAGCTCGGGCGATTTAAAAATGCCTGCTTATCTTTACATAACCGAACGCGCAGGCCTTCTCCTGACAGAGTGTGACGTCACAGCGCGGGTGAATTGAAATGCGGACTGCAGCCTAAGGGTGTATAACGTTATAATCTGACGTGTGTCTATTCCTTGTCCCGATTCTCTACGGTGTCGGGTTTGTGGTGAGATGAATCTCTTAAGATGGATTTGTTTAACCGGATACCCTTCCTGGCGTCAACCTCGTCAGGGAAGATAATTGTTGTTTTAAGGGGACTAACATCGAAGGTCATCGGCCCCGGAAGATAATAAGATTAAATGAATGACATGATAGATGATAGTAGAAGAGGAGAAGGTAAAATCCGGTAGTGGCTCATACCCTTCGAATAGCATCGAGAGGCCTATTCAAGGCTTTACGTATCCATCCGACGGACGAATAATCATCAACAGCGTTATATGCCCACACTCCATATGAGCACTGCAGAGAGGATTGGAATTTAATCAAGGCTTCTTTGGCACACACAATCCAGTAATTTGAAATTGTATACCACCACCTACATTACTCTGCCAAGCTGAATGGCTCACACGGTTGAGACGCTCGCCTTCCGTCGAAAACTTTGCTGGTTCGATCCTGGCTCAGACGTGAGGGAGGAGGGAGGATACAGGACCCCGGAGGTGGAGGAGGTCAAGAAGGTCTTCACTCTCCTTATAGAACTAAGTCTATAGGGGGAAGAGGAAGAAGACAAAAAGGACGAGGAGGAAAAGGTTGTCATACGTTACTATGTTTATTAAGAGGAGAATGAGGAGAACAAAATAGTATTGCTTGAATTAGGTTACATTTTCACTTACTTTTATACATTTCTGTCTTATACAGTATATCGGGAACATAATCTTTTCCGTAGTGGCTTTACCTCACACCGACACAGATAGGTCTCATGGTGACGATGGAAAAGGAAAGGCCTGTGAGTTGGAAGGTAGTGGCCGTGGCCTTAATTAAGGTAGGTGTGAAACTAGGAAACCACGGAAAACCATCTTCAGGGCTGCCGATAGTGGGATTCGAACCCACTATCTTCCGGATGCATGCTCACAGCCGCGCGCTCCTAACCGTACGGCCCAACTCGCCCGATAACATAATCTTTCGAAACATATTTGTACGATATAAAATTTCACTTTTTCGCTTATTATATACAAACTTTTTCTTTCATCTTCAAATTTGTGTGTGTTTAAACAGCTACATTCCCTGATGTTATGTTATCATATTCATAGGAGAAGAGAGGTGTGCCAGGCAGGGAGAATGTTTTGTGCGTGACGGGAACGGACAGCATGCATCCTGTACAAAGTAGCGGAAGCGAGCAAGATGGCGGCACGCCTGACAATTTTGAAGGCATAAAACCTATGTTTGTATTTAAAACATACATTGTATGTTGTTATCTTATATTGTTGATAAATTTTAAATATACATGTATTGTGTAATGAACAGAAAATATTTGAAGAGTCAGCATACAATCTCTTGTGTTCTGAACAGAAGAAGATCATCTACACGTTTATTTTTGGTGAATGAACCCCACCATTTTAACACTTCTAAGAAGAGTCGGTGATTGAGGCACTTTAAAAGCGAGAGATAATCTGACCTACAAGAAACCTTACGTGTTCAACTCCTTCAAGGGGAGTCAATAAAGATCGTGTGTGAGGTCAGGTTAGCGTTTCTTGTAACAAAGTTAGGTTATAATGCCATAACAGTTTTCAAACCGTCCTCCTCTGCGTTGTAGTGGTTAGTGTGATTAGCTGCCACTCCCGGAGGCCCGGGTTCGATTACAGGCTCTGCCACGAAATTTGAAAAGTGGTATGAGGGCTGGAACTGGGTGCAGTCAGCCTCGGGAGGTCAAATGAGTAGAGGTGGGTTCGATAACGTGCGCTACCGCTTATTATTACAACTACAACTACGATGGACATTTAATTTAGTGTGTGTGTGATGGGCAGATAACAATTATTGCACTTCTTTAGAAACGGAATTGAATGTGATTCAACTATATCGTAAGAAGAAGGGATGATTATGGTAGAGGAATATGAAGAATCCGATTCTTTTTTTGCTTAATGTCGCACAGACACGGATAGGTCTTATGGCGACAATAGGATGGGCCTAGGAGTGGGAAGGAAAGGATCGTGGAGTTAATTAAGGTATAGTCCCAGCATTTGCCTGGTGTGAAAATGAGTATCCACGGAAAACCATCTTCAGGGCTGCCGACAGAGGGGCTCGAACCCACTATCTCCTGGATGCAAGCTCACAGCTATGCGCCCCTAACCACATGGCCAACTTGCTCGGTGATTCGAAATAGCCTGTATCAATCGATGTGCACTGTAATGAATATAACGAGATAACGACGAAGAGAAGAAGAAGAGGTTAACAAATGTTGATGTATTACAAGGCAATGAACACAATTCTAGAAGTTCAGGACCAGTTGACGAAAATTCGACTGCGTTCCAAAAGTTTCTCTTCTCACCGTGGTATAAAATATTATCACATATTTCACTTCATTGTTATGCTTACTTGTATTTCGTATTCATTGTCATATATTCCTGTAAATACACTGACTGACAGAGCAAATGCAACACCAAGAAGGAGTGGTTCGAAAGGGATGAAAGTTGGGGAAAAAACAGAGACGGCACGGACGAATAATTGATGTTTATTTCAAACCGATATGCAGGTTACACAATGCGCACGGCATCGACTCAGTAGGATGTAGGACCACCGCGAGCGGCGATGCACGCAGAAACACGTCGAGGTACAGAGTCAATAAGAGTGCGGATGGTGTCCTGAGGGATGGTTCTCCATTCTCTGTCAACCATTTGCCACAGTTGGTCGTCCGTACGAGGCTGGGGCAGAGTTTGCAAACGGCGTCCAATGAGATCCCACACGTGTTCGATTGGTGAGAGATCCGGAGAGTACGCTGGCCACGGAAGCGTCTGTACACCTCGTAGAGCCTGTTGGGAGATGCGAGCAGTGTGTGGGCGGTCATTATCCTGCTGAAACAGAGCATTGGGCAGCCCCTGAAGGTACGGGAGTGCCACCGGCCGCAGCACATGCTGCACGTAACGGTGGGCATTTAACGTGCCTTGAATACGCACTAGAGGTGACGTGGAATCATACGCAATAGCGCCCCAAACCATGATGCCGCGTTGTCTAGCGGTAGGGCGCTCCACAGTTACTGCCGGATTTGACCTTTCTCCACGCCGACGCCACACTCGTCTGCGGTGACTATCACTGACAGAACAGAAGCGTGACTCATCGGAGAACACGACGTTCCGCCACTCCCTCATCCAAGTCGCTCTAGCCCGGCACCATGCCAGGCGTGCACGTCTATGCTGTGGAGTCAATGGTAGTCTTCTGAGCGGACGCCGGGAGTGCAGGCCTCCTTCAATCAATCGACGGGAAATTGTTCTGGTCGATATTGGAACAGCCAGGGTGTCTTGCACATGCTGAAGAATGGCGGTTGACGTGGCGTGCGGGGCTGCCACCGCTTGGCGGCGGATGCGCCGATCCTCGCGTGCTGACGTCACTCGGGCTGCGCCTGGACCCCTCGCACGTGCCACATGTCCCTGCGCCAACCATCTTCGCCACAGGTGCTGCACCGTGGACACATCCCTATGGGTATCGGCTGCGATTTGACGAAGCGACCAACCTGCCCTTCTCAGCCCGATCACCATACCCCTCGTAAAGTCGTCTGTCTGCTGGAAATGCCTCCGTTGACGGCGGCCTGGCATTCTTAGGTATACACGTGCCCTGTGGCACACGACAACACGTTCTACAATGACTTTCGGCTGAGAAATCACGGTACGAAGTGGGCCATTCGCCAACGCCGTGTCCCATTTATCGTTCGCTACGTGCGCAGCACAGCGGCGCATTTCACATGATGAGCATACCTCAGTGACGTCAGTCTACCCTGCAATTGGCATAAAGTTCTGACCACTCCTTCTTGGTGTTGCATTTGCTCTGTCAGTCAGTGTATGTGAACCCTTTATTTTACATTAATATCTGATTTAGCGTAAGTTAAACAACAGTATAATGTAATGGCGAATGGCCTGGTGTGGGTCTTTATCTTGTAGACGGCCTATTTGTCGACTTGCATGTATGTGAAGGTGAGGCTGAGGTTAGGTTAACATGTAACAACCGACTGGACTCCTCCAAATGGAGTTAGGTTATCGTTCATGTGCAAGGTTATGTTAACACGTCATAATGACGTCTTAACCTCATCTGCAGGTCACCTAACCGATTTGTGGCTTCCCCATGGGCGCCCGATCGATTCAGCTCCTCCAAAGGGGTCCGTGACCTTTCCGACTCGGCTCCTCCAAAGGGGAACCCGTTCGATTCGGCTCCTCCAAAGTGGTCCATGAGGTTAGCATTGCCCTTGTACGTGAGGATATGACGTCGTAACCTCACCTTGCAGTCAGAAACACTCCTGCTTGGCCAGTGAGGCCTTACCGACTTGGCTCCTCCACGGGGCCTGTCAGATTCGGCTCCTCCAAAGTTGTCCGTGAAGATATCATTGCCCTTGTACGTAAGGGTATGACGACATATCCTCACCTAGCGGTTAAAAACACTCCTGGTTGGCCAGTGAGTTTAGTATTGCCCTAGTACATACGTGTAAGACGTTATAACCACGCTTAGGGTGTAAAAAAACACCCCAGATCCTTCCCTGAACAATTAGGTCCCTCGAGTGAAGTCTGTGACGTTAGGCCTCCTCTCGTACGCAAGCTTGTGACGTTATTCAGTGTTTAATGATCTAGAACCTACATAGCATTACTACTCAACCAGGGCTCAATGACCTCGCGTCAGAAACGGCATAGCATACTCAACTAGGGACCTCGTGGGAAATAGCTGACTCAGTAACCATTGTTTTAGAACATGCCTTGCCCTTCTACTATCAGTTTTTACACAATATCTCAGCTTTCCTTCAGTCAGGCGGTCAGTCTATTTTGATAATCTCGATACTCATATGAAGAAGAGGTATCAACCATCATGAGCGGCACATTGCAAGACATATCAAATAAGGAATAGCTGCTGGGGAGAAAGAAACCTGCCAGGAAATGACACGATTGACGGAGGAAACAGGAAGGTGAGGAGGGAAATATTCGCCGATAGATGAATTGTAGTTGTTCGGTTGGAGCTACGTCGCTTTGTTGGAAAGTAATGGGCACGCTGAATGTGTGGAGTACATATTGGTCATCTCACAGTCGTGTTTGCTCCTGATTTAATGAGCTGCAACAGGTTACGGAAATGTTATCACGTTATTCGCCATTAGAAATTGCGGGTGTGAGCACTGACAGAGCATAGCGATGGAGTGAAATTCGCTTCTCCTCAGCATTCGGTGGTGTACTGTAAGGACTCTAAACATGTGTTGTCAAGGAATCCTGCCGTAATAAGTCTACCCTCGAGGTCTAGAAGTTTCACTATTGGTTCCTGTCAGTTGACCTGGGTCCATTTCACCGGCTTGAACAAGTCTCATGCTACATACCAGAAGTATGTTAAAATTCAAATCTTGACCACCCACTAAGTGGTTATTTTTATCGTTTTACTGTTTTATCTCCAAGTGATTGCATCTACGTATATAAATGTTTGCCTCCGTAGCGTAAAGGTTAGCACTATTAGCTACCGTACTCGGGGGTCCGGGCTCGATTCCCGCTACTGCCTGAAATTTAAGTATGGCGGGAGGGCTGGTATGTGGTTTAAATGGTACATGCAGCTCACCTTCATCGGGGGTGTGCCTGGAAAGAGCTGTACCGCCTCGGGATGAGCACACGAATTTACTTTAGTACGGCTCCATGGCTTAATGGTTAGCGTGCTGGTCGTTGCATCAGAGGGTGCCGGGTTCGATTCCCGGCCGGGTCGGTGAATTTAATCATAAATGGTAAATTCCCTTGGCTCGGGGACTGGGTGTTTGAGTTGTCCCCAACATCCCTGCAACTAACACCACATATAACACTATCCTCCACCACACTAACACGCAGTTACCTACACATGGCAGATCCCGCCCACACTCATCGGAGGGTCTGCCTTACAAGGGCTGCACTCGGCTAGAAATAGGCACACGGAATTATTATCTTTCCAAATCAAATTATGGTTTTCTCTACACTTCAGATGTTTGTCTTGTAGGCCTACTTCGTTTTTATTTATTTCCTAGCTGCAGAACCCGTCGTTGACGGGAAAATCGTATAGCATGTGCAAATGTATCTGACTCCCCAGCTACTTTCCACCAATATTCAGACGGGCCGTTTAACTCGGGACGGAGGAGTAATCCCATGTATCGGAGATGAGTGGCAGCAGAAGAGACAAATCACATCACAATGCAATATTATTGTTGATTAGGTTTATGGGCTTTCGATATTGTAGGCCTTCACATTTAGGTTTCTTCCTACTTTGTGATATAAGGGCATCTAAGGCAAAGGGAGTCCTTTCTTCCTTCATGTCTCCCTCTGGTCTTATTCTTCAAGCGGTCGTTCCTTTATGGAATTTTTCTCGATTTTCATAATCGTTTTCACAATTTTCCTTGTCGGTACGGGCCAATGATCACGCAGTTTTGCACCTTAAGACAATGATGACAAAAGCTATCGCCAGTTAACACGATTAACCAATATTTCCATGTTAGCAATGGTCGGCGTTCATATGGACTAAGCAACAAAAGACTAAATTCATGAATTCTCTTATCATAGTCGGTACGGTAAAACTGTATAAGAGATAAATGATCGGAATTGTATTCTCTACAACTTTTGTTCTAGAATACTTTTCGACAGGTCCAATAAAAGAGGTATTTCAAAATTGAATTTTAGGCACATTCCCCTAAACTACCAATTCACACAGCGTGAATAAAATTATTTATATATTAGGCTGTAAGACCTTATTCCCAGACTTAACATACCGATATTAATTAAATTACCTTCACCCATTTTATCGTAATTCAGCGGTGATACGGGTTTAGTAACAAAACTCAAAATCTATATATATATAAAATAACTTGTCCTGACTGACTGACTGACTGACTGACTGACTGACTGACTGACTGACTGACTGATTCATCATCGCCGAGCCAAAACTACTGGACATAAAGGAATGATATTTTGGAGATACATTCGTATTAACATGTACGTGCTCGCTAAGAGAGGATTTTCGGATATACCGTCGCTAAGTGGATGAAAAGGTGGGGGGGGGTGAATTTTTAAAATTAGGGTATCTATATCTTAAAAACGTAAAGGTTTACAGACGTAAAAGTTGGCATTTAGAATCTCCTTTAAAAATAAAGAAACACGTGTTTTCTTGATTCGGAAAATCCCATTAAGAGGGTTGAAAAAGGGGGAAAAGGGGTTGAACACCTTTTATGAGGGACTAATATCTCAAAAACTGAAGATGTTACAGATATGAAAATTGAAATTCGGATCTCCTTTCAAAATAAAGAAACACGTATTTTGTGTTTTTAGATAATCCAAAGAATAGGGGGTGAACAGGAATGACAAAGGGGGTGAATTGTTAATTATCTCAGACACGTAACATAATACAGATTTGAAAAATGGTGTTTGGAATTTCCTGTAATTGTAAAGAAACCTTTTTTTCGGAAAATCCACTTAAGGGGAACTGAAAATGGGGATGATTTTTAAAAATTAGCGTATCTACAGTATATCTTAAAAACTTAACATGTTGCAGACGTAAAATTTGGTATTTGGAATCTCCTTTAAAAATTAGGAAACGCGTATTCTTAATATTTCGGAAAAAACCCATAACAGGGGGGGAGGGTGAAGAATTGAAAAATTAGTTGCATTATTTGTATGAGAATGTATATTCATGGGTACCAAAAATCTGAAGATTTTATAAGCGTGAAAACTGGTTTTTGGAATCTCCTTTAAAAATAAAGGAACACGCATTTGGTGGCGCAATCAACTTGGTAGGACGGGGGTGGGGTGGGAACGGAGATGAATTCCTTTTACGAGGATACATATATCTTCAAAAACTGAAGATGTTACAGTCGTGATAATTGGTATTTGGAAGCTCTTTTAAAGGATCAGGTACTGTTTGTTTTTGGAAAATACACTTGAGTGGGGAGTATGAAAGGAAGTAAAAAAAGAAAATTCTTTTCTGGAGAAACTGATATCTCAACACTGAAGGTTACAAACGTGGAAATTGGTATTTGGAATCTCCTTTAAAAATAAAGAAAAATGTTTTTTTGTGTAGGGGAAACCAACTTAACGGGCGGGGGTGGAGTGAAAAAGGAGTTGAATTCCTTTCATGAGGATACTTGTATCTCGAAAAAAGAAAATTTTACAGACATGAAAATTTGTATTTAGAATTTTCCTTCAAAGTAAAGAAACACGTAATCTTTTGTCTTTGGAAAATCCACTTAAGGGTGGTGAATTAATTGAAAAATTAGTTTAATATGTATGAGGATACTTATATCTCAAAAACTAAATACGTTACAGGCGTGAAAATTAGTATTTGGAATCTCCTTTTAAAGTAAAGAAACACGCATTTTGGGGGCGGGGAACATCTTGGGGCGGGGGCGGTGAAATAGGAGTTTAATTCTTTTGTTTGTGGATGCATAACTTATATCTCAAAAGTGAAGATGTTACAGTCGTCATAATTGGTATAAGAAAGCTCCTTCATAAATAAAGAAAGAAGTTTTTTTAGGTTTTTGGAAAATTCACTTAAGGGGGAGGGTGAAAGGAAGTGAAATAATTTTATTCTTTTTATGGAGAAATTTATATCTCAAAAACTTACACACGTGAAAATTTGTAATTGAAATCACCTTTAAAAATAAAGAAACACGAATTTTTTTGGAGGGGGAATCAACTTAACGGGCTGCGGTGAAAAAGAGTTGAATTCATTTTATGAGGATACTTATATCTCAAAAACTGAAGATGTTAGTGGCATGAACATATGTGTTTGGAATCTTCTTTCAAAGTAAAGAAGCACGTGTTCCTTTATCTTCAGAAAATCCACTTAAAGAGGGTGAATGAATTGAAAATTTTGTTGAATTCTTTGTGTGAACATACTTACATCTTAAAATCTAAAGATGTTAAAGGTGCGAAAATAGGTATTTGGAATCTCCTTTAAAAATAAAGAAACACGTACTTTTGGGAAGGGGGGAATGAACTTAACGGGTAGGAAGGGGGGTGAAAAAGAAGATGAATTACGTTTGAGTATAGGCCTACTTATATCTCAAAAACTGAAGATATAACGGAAGTGAAAATTAGTATTTGGAATCACCTTTAAAAATGAAGAAGCACGCATTTGGTTTTTTTTTCTTCGTAAAATCGAAGTAAGGGGTGTGGGCTTAAAAATAAGTAAATAAGGAGATGAAATATGTTTATGAGGATACTTTATCTTAAAAACTGAAGCTGTCACAGACGTGAAAGTTGGTATTTTGAATTTCCTTTCAAAATAAAAGGAACATATATTTTTTTGTTTTCGGAAAATCCACTTAAGGCGGGAGAGGGGTGGAAGGAAGTGAAGAAGAAAAAGTTGAATTATTCTTATGAGTATACGTTTATCTCAAAAAACTGAAGGTGTTACAGACGTACGGGCATGAAAACTGGTATTTGGAATCTCCTTTGAAAGTGATGAAACACGTATTTTTTGTTTTCGGAAAATCCAGTTAAGGGGCTGACATGAATTGGAAAAGCGGGTGAATTTTAAAAATGAGCTCCGGTATATCTACATTATATGCCAAAACTTAATATGTTAGAAACAAGAGACTTGGTATTTGGAAAGTCCTTTAAAAGTACAGGAACCAGTACCTTTCGGAGAAGGCATTTAACAGGGGGTGAAAAGAAGTGAAAAATAGTTGAATTATTTTTTATGAGGATACTTATATCTTAGAAACTGAATATGTTACTGACGTGAAAATTGGTATTTGGAATCTCCTTTAAAAATAAAGAAACATTTATTTTTGATTTCGGAAAATACACTTAGATGGGTGTGAGGGTGGGGAAAGGACTGATCAAGGGGTTGAATTCTTTTTATGGGGATACTTATTTATATCTCAAAACTTAATATGTTACAGATGTGAAAATTGGTACTTTTAATCCCTTTCAAAATTAAGAAACACGTATTTTTCCCCCGGAAAAACCACTTGTGGGAGGGTGAGGGGCGGGTAGAAAGGACTGAAAAGTGGGTTGAATTCTTTGTATTAGGATACTGATATCTCAAAAACTGAAGACTTTATAGATGTAAAAATTGGTGATTGGAATCTCATAAAGAAATTCATACTTTTTGTTTTCGGAAAATCCACTTAAGGGGGGGTGAAAAATTGAAAAATTACTTAATTATTTCTATGAGTCTACTTATATCTAAAAAATTATAGAAGTTGCGGACATGAAAATTGGTATTTGGAATCCCCTATAAAAGCAAAGGAACATATATTTCTCTTTGTTTTCGGAAAATGGGAGGGACTGTTAAAGGGGTTAAATTCGTTTTATGGGGATTCTTATAGCCTATCTCAAAAACTGAAAATGTTACGACGTGGATATAGATATTTGGAATCTACTTTTAAAATAAACGTTTTTCTTTTCGATTTGAGAGAAGACTGTTTCTTATATGTACAGTTCTATGTTGCATGGTCATCTTAGCCCCAAAAGGCAATAACACAGACGGGTTTACAATGAGTTTTCGGGGTAAATGAAACTCAATTTGTCGGTGAATGTTTATACTTAAGGGATTTTCAGGTAATGTGTTAGTACAGTACCGAGGGACGATTACTTGCATTATTTAACGAAATCCACGCGAGCGAAGCCGTGGGTAACTGCTAGTTCATTAATAACTGTATATATTTATATATAACCGGAGTTATGTAGTATTTATCGATTGGACCAGCAATAACAAAAATAATTGAGAATTAAATTTTAGGCCTTCCCCTAAACCACCTTTCACTCAGCGTCAATAAAACTTATAGCCCAAATTTTAGTGTCTTATTCTCCGACTTAAAGTACCTATTTTCATTAAATTCTCTTGAGCCACTTTCTCGTCATACGCGTACATATATACATACGTACATAACGTACATACATACAGACAGATAGACATACATAGATGAAGGAAAATTAAGAAGTGCATTTCCTTGTTTCTGTGGTCACGACCGAAACATAAATACAATCTTTTCTAAATACTAAGCAATGTGCAGGCAAAACTTGAATTTTATTTATTCATTCATTCATTTATTTGTGTCTTTAGCAGTGGCGATGTTGGGGCTCGTGGCCTTCACTACACATAACCACGTAAATTACAGATTAATAAGAGAAATGTGCTATTGTATTTCCATTATTATTATTAAGGGATAGGACTGGGAAGGCAGCGTGCGTGACCTTAAAGTACAGCCCCGGCATTTGCCTGGTGTGAAAATAGGAAACCACGGAAAATCATCTTCAGAGGTACTGACGGTGGGATTCGAACCCACCTCCTTCCGAATGAAAGTTCACAGCTACGTGATGCTAATCGTACGGGCAACCCGCTCGGTCTATTATAATATCATAAAAAGACAACTAAGCTAAATTAAAGATTTGGAGAATATGAAATGAAGAAAGAAAGCAAAGATCAACAAACAAAACTAAACAACAAATCTGAAGCATAAAAGTAAAAACAAAGAGAAAAGAATACATTTTAATTAAAGATAGGATTACGTAGGCGTATACGGAAGTGGAAATTTGGTTCAGATGAACTGTTGTCTGTCTGTATATCTCTTTCTCTTATGACATAACTGGAAAAAAGTAATATAGAATTTCTTAAAACTCTGTATTTAAGTCCAAGAATAACGGCCGAGAGGATTCGTAGTACTGACCACACGACACCTCGTAATCTGCAGGCCTACGTGATGAGCAGCGGTCGCTTGGTAGGCCGAGGCCCTTTAAGGGCTGTAGCACCATGGGGTTTGGTTTGGTTTGGTCCTGTGTTTATGTTCAGGGATAATCGGGGTTTGCACTAGAGTGGCGTTGCGAAAGTAAGGGGGCGAAAACGGGAAATGTCACATTTCTCCGTTAATATCAGTTGTAACGTATACTTGTGCATAAAAATCCTTGCGTAAAATATAATTTCGGACCTTTTATGTTTCATGCACTTTTACTGCGCGAGAAATAATAACGGAGATATTCGCGATTAGTACACTTACATCTAACTTCCTAACATCTCTCGAAATATAGTTAAATATACATATAACAAAGGTTAACCTTGGGTTGTAATATGTTCAACAATCTATGAGGGACGGGATATGAAATTAATCTAGAAGTTAAATCAACAGCCACCTCTTTTTTCTTCCTTCCTTTCTTTCTTTTTCTTTATTTTTTACCTTCCCGATCCTCAGTTACAAGTAAGAACACTGGAACTACCCCACAGCTTATCCGAAGGACCCTATCATGTCCGTTTATTTATTTATATAGTTGTCTACTTATTTAATTGTTTCTTTAGTTTATAACAATGAACTAAACCAACTCTAGAAGAACACATATTGAATCTCTTTGTATGCCTGAACGTCCCGAATGGCTTACTATACCGACGGAGTAGATGCTTTTCACACTACTCAGTGGTAAATTTACCATCGTTCTCCTGCGGACGGGCATCTAATACTGAGCACGCAAACCAGACGTAGTGTTGAGCATTGTGCCTTCCCGACATCGGAGTAGGGTGGGATCCTCGTAAATAAACATGATTGTTGACTATGCCCCTTACATGAAACAGGAAATAACGAGAGAAATCCCTTAAAATCTTCATCATATATTACACTAGCTGATGTACCCGTGCTTCGCTACGGGATTCTCAGAAAGACTGACTTGGTGGTTTTCCTAACTTAATCCAACATAGGTCATTACAAAAACGTCAGTAGGAATGTAGCGATTGAAAGCAATGTTATCATATAAAATACTCGATCAAATGAAACACCGCAAACTTTCTCACTTTCAACGAACAGTACTACGGTGCCGATCTAAGAGTCCGAAGTTCCAGAGCTCGAATAACCAGGTCGCAGACTGCCGTGAACACTCCTCTGTCATTATTCCGTTAAACATGCACACTACTCATTCCAATCAGTGCCTCTGAGTAGGGATTTAATAGCTCGAATACTATGATGAACCAATGTGTTACAAACCAGATATATCAGAAAATGTATGAACCAGACGAATGGCATGCTACTTCCCGCCAATATACAGGCAGGCTGTTTCAGTCGGTACGACCAGGCGAGTTGGCCGTGTGGTTAGGGGCGCGCAGCTGTGAGATTGATATATATAGATTTATCTATACGACCACTAATGACATAAATAACTTATTTGAGAATTACATTTCAGGCCTTCCCCTAAACTACCATTTCACTCAGCGTGAATAAAATAATTTATAGCCTAGATTGTAGTGGATCATCACCCGACATTACATGACGATTTTCATTAAATTCTCTTCAGCCGTTTCCTCTTGATGCGTGTACATACATACATACATATAGACGGACAGACAGAAATTACGGGAAAGTAAAAAAATGCATTTCCTTGTTACTGTAGACATGACAGATACAGAAATACCATTCATTTCAAATTCCGAGCAATGTACAGGCAAAACACTTATTTTATATATAGATTACATTTCAGGCCTTCCCCTAAACTACCATTTCACTCAGTGTGAATTACATTATTGATAGCCTAGATTATAGTGACCTATTCCCAGACTTTGCATACCAATTTTCGAGAAGATACGACCACTAATACAATAAATGTTTGACAATTAAATTTTAGGCCTTCCCCTAAACTACCATTTTTCTCAGCGTGTATAGCCTATATTGTAGCGACTTATTTCCAATGTTTGTCTACTGATTTTGATTAAGGCACGACCACTAATAACATAAATCTTTGAGAATTAAATTTCAGGCCTTCCCCTGAACCATCATTTCACTCAGCGTGATCAAAATAATTTATAGCCTAGATTGTAGCGGTTAATCACCCGACTTTACATTCCGATTTTCATTAAATTCTCTTCAGCCGTTTTCTCGTGATGCGTGTACAGACAGACAGACAGACAGACAGACAGAAATTACGGAAAAGTAAAAAATGCATTTTCTTGCTACTGTGAACATGACCGATACAGAAATACCATTATTTTCAAATCATAAGCAATGTACAGACAAAACTCTTATTTTATATACAGGGTGAAGCGAAATTCGCGCACTCAGGCGTCGCAGCGGGACTGCTCACATGCCAGCAATAAAAAAATGTCTCTCACAAAAGTTCGTCCTTCGAGTATATCCGGCAGAAAAAGGGCGTTGAAGAATGGCAATCTGGCAACACTGTAACCACATGTAGGGTAACTACCTCTGTCAGCACGTATTCTTTGTGCTGTGCAGTTGGTGCAGTGGTTACAGTTTTGGGTTAACATTCAGGAGGTCGAGGGGTCGATCCTGGGTTGAAGCGTATTTTTTTTATTTCATAAATGTAGTCCAGGTGGTATGGTATCTGGCAACTTAATCGTCAAGAGCCATTGCAGCGGGTCCTCTAGAAACCCTTTGCACTTACATACTACGATCCTACAAATGGACGAACAGTCGTTTCCCTTGGTCAGCTTTGAAAGACGTCCTTTCCACGTCGTGGGCGTGAATTTTTTTCTCACAAATTCATATACTAAATGCGAAACCTGTTTTCTTTCTACCGTCCTCCAACGATCTCATAGATTAGTAGCAACTGTTATTCTTGCCTCGTTCAAGTCCATTGTATTTCGTAAGGGCTTACGTTACCAGTAGGCCTAGCAAGGTATTTGTTGTGTTCAGCGTTACAAAATGTTGTAAATGTAGGATACATGAGACCTAAGGTACGGTGTCTTACTGTATTACAGTATGTAATGTCCGATGGAAATTAATAAACAAAAAATTGCGCCTTAACCCAGGATCGAACCCTCCACCACCTGCAAGCCAACCCAAAACCCTATCCAATGCACCAACTGCTCAGCACGGATATATGATGCTGACAGAGGTACTTACCGTACATGTGGTCACAGTGTTGCCAGATTGCCACTACTCAACGTCCTTTCTCTGCCTGATATACTCGCAGGACGAACTTTTGTGAAAGACATTTTTTATTGCTGGCATGTAGGGAGTCGCACTGCGACGCCCGAGTGCGCGAATTTCGCTTCACTCTGTATATAGATTACATTTCAGGCCTTCCCCTAAACTACCATTTCACTCAGTGTGAATAACATTATTAATAGCCTAGATTATAGCGACCTATTCCCCGACTTTGCATACTAATTTTCGTGAAGATAAGACCACTAATACAATAAATATTTGACAATTAAATTTTAGGCCTTCCCCTAAACTACCATTATTCTCAGCGTGTATAGCCTATATTGTGGCGACTTATTTCCCATCTTTGTCTACCGATTTTCATTAAGACACGACCACTAACAACATAAATATTTGAGAATTAAATTTCAGGCCTTCCCTAAACTACTATTTCGCTCAGCGCGATTAAAATAATTTATAGCCTAGATAGTAGCGGTTCAACACCCGACTGTACATTCCGATTTTCATTAAATTCTCTTGAGCCGTTTTCTCGTGATGCGTGTACAGACAGACAGACAGATAGACAGACAGACAGACAGACAGACAGACAGACAGACAGACAGACAGAAATTACGGAAAAGTAAAAAATGCATTTTCTTGTTACTGTGAACATGAACGATACAGAAACGCCATTCTTTACAAATTCTGAGCAATGTACAAACTCTTATTTTATATATAGATTACATTTCAGGCCTTCCCCTAAACTACCATTTCACTCAATGTGAATAACATTATTGATAGCCTAGATTATAGCGACCTATTCCCCGACTTCGCACACCAATTTTCGTGAAGATACGACCACTAATACAATAAATATTTGACAATTAAATTTTAGGCCTACCCCTAAACTACCATGTTTCTCAGCGTGTATAGCCTATATTGTAGCGACTTATTTCACATGTTTGTCTACCGATTTTCATTAAGACACGTCCACTAATAACATAAATATTTGAGAATTAAATTTCAGGCTTCCCCTAAACTACCATTTCACTCAGCGTGATTAAAATAATTTATAGCCTAGATTGTAGCGGTTCATCACCCGACTTTACATTCCGATTTTCATTAAATTCTCTTCAACCGTTTTCTCGTGATGCGTGTACATACATACAGACAGACAGACAGACAGACAGACAGAAATTACGGAAATGTAAAAAATGCATTTTCTTGTTATTGTGAACATGACCGATACAAAAATAGCATTCTTTTCAAATTCTGAGCAATGTACAGACAAAACTCTTATTTTATATATATAGATTTACTGAACGGTTTGAGGTGTAACATGTCACCTGAGAGATGTAATGAAATGGCATATGGCTTTTAGTGTCGGGATGTGACCGAGGACTTCGGCTCACCAGGTCCAGGTCTTTTGATTTGACTCCCGTAGGCGACCTGCGCGTCGTGATGAGGATGAAATGATGTTGAAGACGACACATACACCCAGTCCCAGTGCTAGGGAAATTAACCATTTATGGTTAAAATTCGCGACCCTGCCGGGAATCGAACTCGGGAACCCTGTGACCAAAGGCCAGCATGCTAACCATTTAGTCGTCGAGCTGGACAGCTGGAAGATGTGTGAGAAGTACTGCACCTGCTTCTTCTGCCACCTTTCCCGTACCATGTTGGAGTCCTGGATGTGAATGTTCACGCATTTGGTCTTGGCCCAGTTTTACGGCCCGATATCCTTGTGACGCAAAACGTATGTGGAGGGATGTATTCACTGTGGTGATTGGTAGTGTGATTTGTTATTTGTAGGACGTAGATGTATTAAGAACAACAGTCACCAAGTCCCCGACCAGAAGAATTGACCACATGCTGTTAAAAAACCCTACCTTGAATCGAACCCGAGACCTTCTTAAATCGAAGGCCGCTGTGCTGGCCATTCAGCTAAGGAGCCGGACTATCGTTATTACGTGCTGTTGACGTTTTTTTTTAGGAAGTGGACTTCCCCTTACTGGTATAATATTGAGTAACTATCTCCGATCGTGTCATAGAAATATTCTGCAATATTGCTACCATCTTATACGCTTCCTTGGAGTCTTATCCAGAGAGATGTTATGAATCTCACAAATGTCCCCTTTTAAGAGACCTCTCATGCAATGGCGTGATCTGTGTATAACAACATGACGTAGAGCGAAATTGGGGAGGAGAAGAACAATTTTTATATAAAAGATGTCAGGCTCGTAAAACAACTAACAAAGATGTCAGAAGTTATTCATAAATACTTCGTTTATTTGACACGGAAACAGTCCCTATCCAGAAGAGATTATGAAGATGACTGCTACGTTAAATCTAAGTGGAAATTTACCGATCAAAGCTAAATAAGAAAACTGAATCGCGAGCTAACGTGCTGTATGACAGAAAATATCTCTAAATATCCTGTATAAGGTCCACGGATTGAACTATTTGTATGATAATTCCCATCGAAGCTTACATATTATTATGAATGTATACAATCATTCAATCCTCCCCTCAATGCTGAAATTTATCGGTTGACTGTACATGAAGTCGAGTAGCGGTAAGCTTTTATTCGTGATAGGGTGTTTATCATTTTCACACCAGACGAATTGTGGGGCTGTACCTTAGCTCTTTCCTACCCCATCGTCGGTGAAAATTTCACCAGCTCCTTGCAATTACACTACATTACAGGGCAAACATTCAATTGCAACAGTCTTCTTGGCTGAATCGTCGGCGTAACACTCTCTGTTTCAGAGGGTGTCTGGCTCGATTTCTGGCTTGGCTGGAGATTTTAGTCACGCTTGGTAAATACTACTCTCTAGGGGACGGGTTGTTCCTGTTTCCTTAAATATACTTCTTCCTCTCCTTGGCTTTTTCCCAATTAGTTGGGTTCGTTACTAATGTGGACTAAGCCCAGTTTTATGACAGAACGTCCTTCCTGACGCCAAAACTATATAGAGAGATGTGTTCATTTTTGCGTGTTTTTTTTTTTTGCTTTACGTCGCACCGACACAGATAGGTCTTACGGCGACGACGGGAGAGGAAAGGGCTAGGAGTGGGAAGGAAGCGGCCGTGGCCTTAATTAAGGTACAGCCCCAGCATTTGCCTGGTGTGAAAATGGGAAACCACGGAAAACCATCTTCAGGGCTGCCGATAGTGGGGTTCGAACCTACTATCTCCCGAATACTGGATACTGGCTTGCGTGTTTCTATGGTAGTTGGTAGTGCGATGTGTTGTATGTATATCGCCAGTGAAGAGACCAAACTTCGTATGTCAGAATGTTCTTCCTATTCATGAGCTATATTGGCCATCGTCGTATTTGTTCTGTTGGAAAATTCACCCACGATCATTAGAATTCCGAGTGGAAAAGGTAACATTCGGGCGTATATTTTAGCCAACCCTGGGGATGGAGAAGGTACAAACGGCGACGGTGCGTGAGCACTACCTCGTATCCCATAATGTTCTTCCGATCCTCCTTAAGACTGGTCACGCCTCCCATCCACACATGGATATCACTCCACCAGAACAAGGTTCATTGCGTTTATTTTTCTATGCCAATATGTACGGGAAAATGAACCATATTGTACTGTACTGTAGGAATGTATATTTCAATGAAATATTTACGCCTTCCTACAGTATAATGCATTTAAGGTTCATTATCCTTTACAGATTAACAACAGCGAACGTTGTTCTGATGGACAGCATATCGTTTTGTGGCTGAGAGGTGTGACCAGTCTTAAGGTGAATAATTAGATCGGAGGAACATTGTGGGAACAACAGAAAGTGTAAAGGAAAATGAACCCTAAAAGCAGTATATTGTAGGAGTGAGTAAATTCGTCGTGCAAACGTACATTCCTACAGTATGGCACGGTAAGTTTCATTTTCTTTTACACATAAACATGGAAAAATGAACACAACAAAAATCGTTCTGATAGACTGCATATCCATATGTGGTTGGGAGGCGTGACCAGTATTAAGGAAAATAATAGACAGGAAGAGCATTGTGACATACTATTATTATTATTATTATTATTTATTTTCCACTAATTGTAGTTACAATTTAGGGATGGTGAATGGAGAAAGGGCATAGCCCCATATACACAAAAGTGCCTCCATCACCACTTAAAATTATAATATACAAATATACAATTACATTCTACATGATGTTCTTATATACAGTTAAAATAATTACATAGGCATATTTACATACAGTAATACTCACAAGACCTGTTCAACATTCAAGTCATGACGACACACACACACACACACACACACACACACACACACACACACACACACACACACACACAGAGTCTCTCTCTCTCTCTCTCTCTCTCTAGAAACCCCACATACGAGGTTTAGTTTCTTGTACGACGATATGTATATGTCGTGTCCAAAAACTATCACAAAAACCCAACCCCCGAGCTTGAGATATTAGTTAGACGTGGCTTAAATCCCCGGCCCGGCTGGGATTCGAAGCCGGGTACAATCAACCGAAAGCCAATACGCTGACCATTCAATCATGGAGCTTGGTAATATATGTCTGTTCATGTGTACCCAACTCATCACTCTAACAAACATCACAGAATCACGAAAAGATGGATATATCCCTGATATAGGTTTGGCGTCATGAGTGACATCCGGCCGTAAAACCGGACTCCACCTGAGTTGTAGGAAAAGTGGCATAGATGAGAAACATGAAGAATAAGAATAAGAAGAAGAATAAGAAGAATAAGAAGAACTAAGTGATTATAACTAAGGTATTGAACCCTTTAGGTCCATATAGAGGGATACCTACCTTTCTTACCTATCAGCAAAGTTCATGAGATTTGTCTCTTGGGTCGTATCGGGTTCTTCGTCACTTGCTGAGGTAAAGGTAGGGTTCAGTAATTCTAATCTATCTACTGGAATGAAAGGTCTGTTTAAAAGATTCCTATATATTCAGGAAAATTCTGAAGCAATCTGATATGTCAACGGTGTCATAGAAGTCAATTGTGTCCACTGGACACCACAATCATTTTTTACATAAAGGTCAGAACACTGGTGTGAGACTTTAACGTAACTGCGTGATGGGCATTCTTACTAGAAACCATTGTCTCAATTATTAATCATTTAAGAAAGTAAAGTCTGGAAATCCTTAAATTCGGCTTCCATGTGAGACCACATGTACCATCATAGTGATTCGTTATGGTCCAGCCCTCGTAACACGAACTCTGGACTCTAGGTATAATTAAGGCAGTCCAATTGGTGTGTGCCACACAGTGGTTCTACGGCATGGACCCTTAATTGAATCGATGTGACCTGCGTCTATGTCATGGACCGACATCTAATCTTCTAAGTTACTTTAAAGTCATTGTGGATGATGACCGCAAGGAAATGTTGCTACAATGGCATATGGCCCTAATCCAAGTCACTGAGGTTGATGACCCCCTGACCATCCAAATTTCTAGGCTGAAGGCTAAACACAATTAAGTTACATCGGTTGATGACCAAAGTTTCCACTTTACTATCCCCAGCACATTCACTGCTCAATCAATCAAAGTTCAATAATTACAACAATAGCAATGCTCACAAACTTTGTGGCAGAAAAATCCATTTCCTTCGGATATGTCCCCTTAATCGTTACTTTATATTTAAATATTCCCCCAGAAAACAAACTAAAATTTCCAGAATGCATCTCCAAGTTATTCGCTTGATTAAAGTTATTTCAAAATGCGGTTTCACAGGATTTAATAATTTAATAAATTTAAATGATTTGACGAAATCTTAACGAACAACAAATTTTATCTCCGCGGACTCTGGTTTCTTCACAAATTCCTACGCAGCTGTGATGTGAATTCAATCTAGTGATATTTATCTGGCTGGAAAAGAATTGTTACATAATTCATGTCCAGTTATATATCTTGTCTCATGATTTCACACTTTAAAATCTAATCTAGTCCTAACCGTTATTAACACTTGGATATCCTATGAATCTACGTACAAACCAAACAACTCGCCATATAATTACGATGTCATATCTCGTCATACCATTTATGAATTTTGCACACCCCTCACAGACAAACCAATCATCACGACCATCGCTCTATATTTTGGACAACCCTGAATTTGGTTACTCTGTTCCTTATACTCGAAGTTCATGGTTTCAAATGTTCAATACGTCCCAAATTAAACAGATTTTACAGTATTTCACAATACTCAGATCATTACCGGCTATGAATTTCAACTAAATCCAGCATTTTAACGTTTTCCCCGGCCGAGAATACAGTACAATCTCAATTCCACGCCTGTCCCGTTATCACAGCTGAGGCCTCTCGTCCCCAAGTTCGCTTGGCAGTAACATGAAACACCTGGTTTATTCCAGTTGATTGGCTTCTCAAAATGCTCTCCTTTAAACTCTGCCGACATAATTAAACAAATACGATATTCTAACCAACAAAATGCACAGATTATGCTTCAAGATGCCCACACTAATTATACGCGTCGCCAATTAATACCGCTATGGATTTCTATGTATTTCTTTCCATTCCCAACATTATAAAATATACCTCGGGCTATCGTGTCCCGGCTTCAATGACAGGACTCTAACCTGATTCGCACATCTCATCTCAACTCATATAAAACATTCCTCGGGCTTCCATGTCCCGGCTTCAATGACAGGTCCAACCTGAGTCACAAATCTCATATCAACAAAACTAACCCCTGTTTCCCAGCTCCACACTTATCATCGACAAAGAACTGAAAAAAAATCCTTACTAGAAATCTCGATGTCTAATATCGCACAATGCATTAATCATGAATAACTTCGCATAAATGATATCGTATTTAATAACTTGATTTTTACGAGAAATGACTGAAACATTCTACTAGATCTTTTTATTGTCAGTCAGACACAGTTTAAAATGGGCCTAGAAAAACGTTTCTCTCCGTGACCAAATTCATCACCCTAGATTCTCACCCGACAGCGCGCTTCCACTCGATTGAAAATGAGTAACCATGGATTCCTACATTATTAACGTCCAATTGCAGACAGAAAATTTTTACGTCGACTGAACATCTTAATTTGGCATCACAAAACATAGGCAGTACACTCACACGGATGACGATCTACATTGAACGTGATATCACTTCGAAACCGTATTCAATAACTTTTTATAACATTATACGGCACTCGCAAGACTTCAAAAATTTATCCAAATGGAGAATGAAACAAATGACTCTTTTAGTCGTATTCTCACATTTACAAAACTTAGTAGGGGTGACCACTGCGTGGTATATCCCCATTCAAATACACTTTTAGAGATCATGAGACAAGATATAAGAGGTAGTAAGATGGAAAGTCACCTACCTCATGTAGTCACACCATTGTTCGTCATAGGGCTCACCTGCGACCCTGGCATTTTATTTAGCCATTTTTACATTCATGGCTGTACAGACCATTATGTTTCTTCAGGTTTCCTGGAATAAAGCATTTAAAAAAAAAACGAAAATACCCTTCACTTGTTTGCTGAGCGCACACGATGGACTATAGTTATTTCCGCACACGAATTACTTAATCACATTAGAATTTATTCAGTACTTTGACCGTCCTATCTGGTACAATTATTTCACTCAAGAAAACTATCTCCTCATGGAGATAAGACCTAGCCACAATGGCTAAAATCTGCAGTTGAACTCAGTCTACTTTCGTTGGTTGGATTTCGCAGAGCAGCTCAACAATTTTTCGTCCGCTTTGTATCACAAATGCCGGAGAAGGAGACTTCGTCATGGCGTCCCTTCATATTTATAGCAGTTACCCCCTCTCTTCGGATATCTCCCTTTGCCACCAAGAAAATTTCTATAAATTTTCTGACTTACCTAAACTGTAATTTAAAGAGTTTTTAAACTGACTACATGCTTGCTACATTTCTGGCGGTAGTGTTCATGGACATTTAAAATGTATACGGATTCGATTTGTGAGATGATTGACCTCCTTTGATAGGCACTATATTTTTTTGACTTGGCTTGGATCACGCCATGTACACGCGCTTTGAAATAGTTCACAAAAATGACTTGAGATTCTTCCGCCGTCGACACGTGTGGCTGACGTCACGTACCCCAGAGCGTGGGACCGAACGTAATCACCCCCTCGTCACGTGTCAAATCCATGCTATCAAGAATCCAACTTTTAAATGATTGTCGATTTATGCATAATGTTCTTAGGGCACAAAGGTTCAGTATGATGATTTGTATTGGAATTGTCTCTACTTCCTCAGCTTTGCTTGTTTCAACTGAATTTACTTGAGTTAGACATAGGCACTGCCATGGGCATTTCAGGGAATCGCTGCAAAGTCTTCCTTGGCTTAGTCAGAAAGTCGTTGGTTTGAGACTCAATCTGGAAGTGGAGAAATTTGGAAACTAGATTTCCCCGTGTGAATAGCATGATAATAACTGTGGTATTAGTCTTATGTCCGGGCCGATGACCTTAGATGTTAGGTCCCTTTAAACAACAAGCATCATCATGGTCTTATGTCCAAACAACTAACCATTTTTGCAATTTCTGGAGACGACAAGGTGCCGGAATGTTGCCCTCAGGAGCTCCTTTACATGCCGGTAAATCTACTGACGGGTGACTGACGTATTTGAGTGCCTCAAAATACTACCAGACTGAGCCAGGACTGAACCTGCCAACTCAATCTCCGAAGGCAACCGCTTTTACCGTCTGAGCCATGAAGTCAGTTCGCTGGGCACGGAGCTAGTCACTCGTTTCCATTCAGTGTTGAGTTTACGAATAACGAATACCTTTACCTCCTCCCACTCTTCCGTGTACAGAGATGGCCTTTTACAGGAAAAACCGGGATGCTAAATTTACTCTCATAGCTTCGCACTTTCCGCTTCAGTATGGAAATTTACAGTAATGGAGGCACACGAGAAGAATGGATGGGGGTAAGCCCCTTCGGAGGTTCTTAGTTCAATTAGAGAAGCTTGCCGGATGGTTGTTATGAGACACAGTTTTCTATGTTGAATATGCATATATTTACACATTATTCGTTTTGCAGGCTACAGAAATTCCTCAGTAAAACCTTGGCTGTATGAATCTCTTCATCATGAAAGGATTGAATAATGTGTATTTAACACTCTAATTTCTGATAAAAAAAAGGAAACCTTGTTGCTACCATTGGAGTGTGTTCTTATCTTGTGTGTGTGTGTGTGTGTGTGTGTGTGTGTGTGTGTGTGTGTGTGTGTCCTATTCTATTATCTTAATTGATGTTTGTAGGAAACAGTGCTCTAGTATCTAAAGGTAATCCATTCTAATTATTTTAACACACCCAATATTTTTAGATATCTTTATATTATTCATGCGAATGAGGGCGCAGTATTAATACTTACTTTCTTTTCATTTTCCTCTTGGTTAATAAACAAGGTATCCTAAATATAATTTTCGTACCATTAGAAACAAACTCACATTTTCTACGCATAACTTGAGCATTATTGTCTTTAAAAACTAGTTATAACATTTGCAGAAAATCGCCAGTATTTTGATACTACTTACTTACTACAGTCCTTGTAGGCCCTTGGCCTCCTTTATCACCTGCCTCCATTCATCTCGGTCCTCAGCTTTTCTTCTCCAACGTTTAACTCCTAACTTTCTAAGGTCATCCTCAACATCATCAATCCACCTTTTCCTGGGTCTTCCCCTCCTCCTCCTTCCATCAAGTTTTCCTATAAACACCTTTTCAACGATGCAGGTTTCTGCCATTCTCTGAACATGACCGGCCCACCTAATTCTTCCCTGCCTAAGTTTGGTAACAATATCTGGCTGGCCAAGCAGTCCTTGCAGCTGTACATTTGTCCTCATTCTCCACCAATCCTAATATCTTACTGCACCGAATATCTTTCTCAATATCTTCCTTTCCCACCGTAAGAGCCAGTGTTTTTCTCTGGAGGTCATCACCCAGAATTCTGATCCATATATAACTATTGGTCTTAGTACTGTTGTGTATATTTTAATTTTTGTATTCCTGCTGACATTCTTGGATTTAAACATATTTTGCAAGGCGTAAAAGCATCGGTTTCCACTTGTTATCCTCTCCTGTATTTCCACGGAGGTTTTATTGTCCTCTGTTTTTATAGAGCCTAGATATTTGAAAGATGTGACTCTTTGATATGCCTTCCCATTTAATCTTACTGTGGTCATTCCTCTTACTCCCTCTGTATCTCCCATCTTCATATATTTTGTTTTGTTTATATTCACTTCTAGTCCTAGGTCCCGTGCTTTCTCTTCTAATACAGAGTAGCTCTATTCAAGAGCTCTTTCATTTCTTGCAGTTATTGCTACATCATCAGCATATGCTATCACTTGTACTAATCTGTTCAAAATGGTTCCCCCTGGGTTGATGGGCAATTGACGGATTACTTTTTCCAAAGCTAGGTTAAAAAGCAGTGTGGAAAGTACATCTCCCTGTCTTAGTCATCTCTCCACTAAAACCTCCTCTGACAGATCTTGCTGCACTCTCACCTTGCATACTGTTGTTTTCAAGGTCATTTCTGTTAATATAATTAATTTCCTCGGGATTCCAAATTCTTTCATAATCTTGTAAATTTTACCCCTATCTAGACTGTCATATACCTGTTTAAAATCAATATACAGCTGATGTAGCTGTTTGTCATATTCATAAAACTTTTCTAGCACTTGTAATATAAATATCTGATCCAGAGTAGAGCGATGTTTTCTAAAGCCTGCTTAGTAATCCCTTAATATTATTTCCATCCATAATTCCAATCTTAAGGCTAGTACCTTACCAAAAACCTTGTACGTTCCATCAGTATTTTGATGTCAAACTCAATTTTAGAATTTTTAGAATACGAAATATTTTATCAGGGTGTTACTTCCTTTTATCCGTCAAAAATTTACAATTGAAGTAAACCAAAAGTGTTCATGATTTTCGATTATCAAAACCATCTTTTAATAACAACAAAGACAATTAAAGGAAACACCAGTCAAATGTGTAGATAAAGTATTTAATGCAATATTTCTTTGGTTAATATCTTTGGGTTCCTGACAAGGCCTTAGAGGTTATAACTAAATGAGTTATCTTCGTTTGGGGAATATTTTCGAGCCTCGAAGTTTCAAATAGGAATATTTTATTGCTCAATGTGAACGAGTGAACATATACTAAAACCTAGAGGTCAAAATGGGTCAAATGCTTGTTTATAGGAAGGCGAGTTAGGGATTGGAATAACTTACAAGGGAGATGTTCAATAAATGTCCACTTTCTTTGCAACCATTTAGGAAAAGGCTAGGAAAACGTGGGCGATTGCCCTAAATGCAGATCAGTAGTGATTGATTGATTGATTGATTGATTGATTGATTGATTGATTGATTGATTGATTGATTGATTGATTGATTGATTGATTGATTGATTGATTGATTGATTGATTGATTGATTGATTGATTGATTGATTGATTGATTGATTGATTGATTGATTGATTGATTGATTGATTGATTGATTGATTGATTGATTGATTGATTGATTGATTGATTGATTGATTGATTGATGTTCACTCGATATATAGATATGTTTCAATTTCTTCTTAATTTTCTCATATATTAATACTACCAATCTTGAATGTAAATGTCATTATCTGGCGATAAAAACAACGATCATGTTGGTCTGACCAATACCGACAAAGGAAAAAGGAGTGTTCGTGGCACACTGATCACATATATGACGATATTTTAAAAATTAAACGTTGGAAAATATTTCATCAAAGTTAATTGTTCTTATGCATTAAATAGACGCCTAGATTTTCATTTATATCCTTGGGAAATTGTTAAGTAGTTGAGCTCAACTGTGTTAACCAATGGCTAAGAAACATACTAGTGAATTCCTGCGTTTGTCAGCCCGGTGACATGTTATTATTCTCTGAACAAATGTTGGACTCACGACGAAGCCATTTATTATCGCTCTATATGCGACTTTGCGCGTGCTTTTCTTCTCATTTTAAACGCATCCTTGTAGACATACCACAAATTCTCTCCTCCTACTCATGTACACACATCTCAAGAAGTTATTGGACTTGTACAGTTTTGTAAACGATGGAACATAAATCTTCTACAGTTCCTTCCCCGATGAGCTATGACGAGAGGAGTTGTTGGTCTGCAACTGCACTAGATTTCACCTCTTTTTCTCTATTGTCGATGGCACTTCTTATTCCTCTACGTCAGTGGGGACTTTTATTGGTATACTGATCTAAGAAATACATAGATAGCTGTTTCAGCCCTTCGTGTTCTCTTGCTTGGAGACTGATGAGTTTATGGTTTTTGTCCAGTCAGAAAGTTCTTTATATATCATGCAAATACTCTGTAAAGGTCTGGTTTCTTGGATTTTCAGTGACGCCTTGGTCCATTTTAGTCCCGCTCAAATTTACTATGTGGCTTGTGTCGTTGCCATGAAGGTTTCCTTTTCTTTTAGGTATGTTAACAAAATATTTCTTTATTACGTCCACTCTTCCTTAAGATGTACAAGGAGTTTAAAATAACGCATTGTTTTCCGTTGGTTTCTAATATTACCTTTTACCACTTCTTGTCACTTGGACTAATATCTTCTTCTTCTTCTTTATCTGTTTACCCTCCAGGGTTAGTTTTTCCCTCGGACTCAGCGAGGAATCCCACCTCTACCGCCTCAAGGGCAGTGTCCTGGAGCTTCAGACTTTGGGCCGGGGATATAACTGGGTAGGATGACCAGTGCCTCGCCCAGGCGGCCTCACCTGCTATGCTGAACAGGGGCCTTGTGGGGGATGGCAATATTGGAAGGGAGAGACAAGGAAGAGGGAAGGAAGCGTTCGTGGCCTTAATTGTAGGTACCATCCCGGCATTTTCTTGGAGGAGAAGTGGGAAACCACGGAAAACCACTTCCAGGATGGCTGAGGTGGGAATCGAACCCACCTCTACTCAGTTTCCTCCCGAGGCTGAGAGGACCACATTCCAGCCCTCGTACCACTTTTCAAATTTTGTGGCAGAACCGGGAGTCGAACCCGGGCCTCCGGGGGTGGCAGCTAATCACACTAACCACTACACCACAGAGGCGGACAGACTAACATATCTTTGTTAAATATGCAGACCTCCATAGCTTTCTCTGAGGGACGGTGGGGGCTACAAGTTTTTGATTGCCTACCTTTCTTTCATCTAAGTTAGGTAATATTTTCTATCTACTTAGTTCCTTGTTTGGAGATATTCGTGACATGGTTTACTTTTGCATGCTATCCTGTCTATGCTACTGTGCGCGCGAGTGTTGTTGAGCGCTGGCTTCACGATGAAGTTGCGTCAGGGGTTCAGCAGAGTGCATCTCCAGTGTTCATTTTCAGAGTCCTGCCAACGAAACAGAGTGAAAATGGAACAAGTAGCAAATCGAGCATTGTATGGACATTTTTTTACCTCATACGTGTTAACTTAATATATAAAAGCTTAAATGAAGATAAAAATAAATAGAAATGGAAAGAAACAGAGGTAAATTTAAGGAACTTATTTAAGGAACTTATTGTCGGTCTTGCATGCACTTTGTAGTCCCAAGATATATTAGCATTAAAAAAAGGAAAGCAAAGTAACCTCCATGCGCGTCATGATGGCTCTTGGAGGAGTGGAAAGTAAAGGCTTCCACTATCCGTAACTCGGCACTTAATGGGGTAGAGTGGTTAGATGTAAGTCAAGCCACCTTTGCCCTCAAGAATTAACCTAATGCACAATTGTTATGTAGACTGGAGAAACTCCATGTGTACCTCCGGAGGTGGAAATTTCGTTTCTTAAACATTTCTGTTTCCTGATGGGTTATCGAATCCACGTCTTCCCGTATGAACCGAGCATGAGCATCCTTCTACTGCCTCCACCAGGCAGCCCGCAACATTTGCAGTAACCTTACAAAAATGTACGTAGGGAAACATAAATCTGCGCTATAATGTGTTATTTCTTAAGTTAAGTATATAGTCACTAAAAATACTAACAGATCAATATATTAGACATACCGAAGGTTAATTAATTATGGGAGGACTTCTGGTAATGTTGCTATATAGAATCCTGTGGCTGCAGAAGCGATGTGTTTTTACTAACATGACAGTCTTACACTTCGCTATGCTATAACACATCTTAAATTAAACAAGAATACTGATTGTGTCTCTTACTGAATATCTAAGATGCTGAAACTGCTTTTATTAATCAGTAATGGTAAATAAAATAAGTAATTAACGCATGATAGCATTGCTCAGTCTTTATCAAGTATTTTCCGAGATTTGGAGGTTTTGGGATGAGACGCGCAAAGTAATACTGTTTCCTGACAGTGTTCATACTCTTTCCCGCATAAGCAGCGATTTGTTTTCTGTACTTATCGAGCAGTAACGTCAGCCAGTGGTTTTCCTTTTCAGAGTCACAATGTTCTGCCACTTCGTATATTATATTCCTGTCGTCGCTGTGCGAGTACCTTTGCGAGTGTGAGTTTGGAGCTCCTGAGGTACATGGGATGACTTTGGTGTTGTGATCATCGAATACATTGAATCACTCCAGGTGAACTACAAAACAAGACAAGAACAAGCTATTAACACCAGAGCACGACACACTAACTTGGAAATCCTGGTAAAGCTGAAAGATTTGTAGTAAAACCACGTGATATCGGGGCGGTCAAAGCGCACTTGACGTTTCTATGTTGCTTGCTCCGCATACGATGTTAACTGAATACTACCGAGTAAGACTAGAGAGCCATGCGCTCAGGAAAACTTTCGACGATAGTATCCACCAGGATGAATGGGTTTTTCCACTTTTTAAAGATTATTTCAAGGCATACCCTTAACGTTGTTTGAACATAATCACAATTTCTCTATCCACTCACTTAATACTTGATTCGTTTGAAACTTTGCGCTTATTGTATCCATATACTTCTAAATTCCTCACCCTAAAGCATTTACAGTCTTATGTGCATATCTGGAAACCTCACTTTCTGTATTACGTAAAAAAATTGCTCAGCTCATTACTAACCAGATGATGGCAGATATTATAAAAAATGTCCTTTGTTAATATGAAAATTTCGAACTGATCTCCTGATTTTAATGCCTTTCATGATGGAGGCTGTCACTCAGCTCAGAATACATAAGCGTGTGATTCCACAGTCGAGCCGTGTTGGCTGACTTTAGCACGGTCGAGGGCGGAATTCTACCAGTGTGTTACTATGAACTTTGACAGAAATCCATCGTATAAAGGTGACTGAATATTGTCTATCAGTTCATATCCCGAGTAGTGTACGTCGGACTTGTATTTTTCAAGTTATATTAGAACTGTGCAATTGAGATTTTGGAACTGTGAATTCAAAGTTAGTTGAATGTCGAGTGCTAATCTTAGGACTTGTATTTCAAAGTGAAATTCAAATTCTTTCTTTCTTCGAGTCGAGATGTTGAATCATTCCTTAAGGCAGTGCATAGAGTAGAAGTTCATAAATACACCTCGAAAGCTAATGAGCATTTATTTTATATTAGAATTGAACAGACTTTACCAAGTAGCATCAGTGAAGCGAAATTGCTTCCTCGTACAAGTGGTAGAACGTCATGACCATACTATGTGTACTATTAGATATAACAAAGCCCTATTTACCTTCGTAACTAAATAACCCATATTATCATGTGTGAACGGAACTAAATTCACATTCTGTAAATATCAAGTGCCATGTTACAATAGCATGTTATCGGAACTAAATTCATGTCTGTACTTAACATGTTGTGGTCTCACAGGCTTGTAAATAATTCTGATAATAGTAGGACGTAACGAAACTTCTTACACATTTTTGTCCTCTTATTTCATATACTATGAAACGCAAAAGTTAATAATTACTTTGAATTTATTTAAAACTGTGCCTGGTGACATTTTCAAATCTCTGCCAAGTGGATGATTTATTTTCAAAACTGTGCCAAGTGAAATGTTTCTTTTGAACATTTTTAAAAACTGTGTCCAGTAAATTTTGCTTTTGAGCGCGCGCTTGATCCCGTTAACATTCTCTTTATTTTCATAAGTGCAGGTATAGTAAAGAGATGTTCGTGGCAGATTCTATTGACATTCTACGTGGTATAACCACATTTCTTTACTCGTTTCATGGGAATCATTCATATCATTCAATTTAATTTCAAACTGCTTCACTGTTCAGTCGAATGAGTGAACCCTGGAACTTAGACTCCAGGACCGTCTGCGATCTGTCAGAACTTCCAGAACTTCTAGTCGCCGTGGGAATTTGCGTGATCCCATGGCACAGAATGTTGACCTATGATGTGGGGAAGGAGTATTAGCAGCGAGGGATATGGCCTGCCACAACACAAAGGACATTCATTCCGCTTTTCCAACTCTGACTGTATTAAAGGTGATATGCAACTTGTCTTCTTTCATGAATAAGCAAACAATTAAATTTTAAAAGTTTATTTCTAAAACCTATCTCTTAGTATGCATTCCAAGCACGGATCATACACGCCTTGCGTAAATCTATGCTCACCAAGATAGCTAAGTAGGGGCGTTCCTGGTACAATATATCACTCTGCACTTGGCTCTACCATTCTGACACTAGTTGGAAACGTCCAATTATCTTCCACGTCTTTCTTTCCTCTTCTTACCCAAACATCACTAGCTCCTAACATGTCCAGTAGCATTGTGTTTACTGACTAAGCCAATTCTACTTTCTTCCTTCCATGGGTCCGTAAATATTGACAGCTCCTATTCTAGTACCAGTTCGTTTTCAAGAATTTTCTGCTCTGTGAAATTAAAATACGATTTCCCTTGGTTCATAATAATTAAAAATTAAAATTTGCCCACTGACTAGAATAACATGATTATGAATTTAAAATAATCTGTGGATTTAATTCCTAATGTCTTATGTTCTTTTACAATGATTTTAAAATACATTAAAATGTATTAAAACAAAATAGGGCATCGGCGTTGAAATAAAATCATATATTTGGTTCAAGTTAAGAACTTAATAAACCCACTGAAAATACACAAAGACAGACTGAAACAGAACTAATAGATTAAAAATGCAGTTAACAGTAAATTAAAAACAAATAGAAAATTGGCTCTGAAACACAATAAAACAGGACACTATCCGTTATGAAACGGATGACACGGTCTACTGACTGCTCGCCATCTCATAGAATGAAGGAGATGGTACTCAGAAGTTTTAAACTACGAGGCAGTGCTTCCGCGTGTCTGATTTCAATTTTAACTTTCGAATGATGCTGTGAGTGAGGGGCGTATTTTATTCGTACAAAAATTCGACGCCCGATTTTTGACTGATCTGATGTTTTATGACCAATAGACACGGAGAAAAGGGGGTTTCGCAACATATCTGAGATTTAAGACGTCATGGGGGATCCTCTCGAATTTCGTCTGAAATTACTTGCCTCTTTTGACTCCGGATAAAAACTGCAAGTTAGTGGGTTCGTTCCTATCCTCATTTTAATTGTCCTGATATCCCTTGTATTATTATGGAATGCCATTTTCACCACACTGTGCAATAAACACTCCTCATGAACGAGTCCTCTCTGATACTTCAAGTACGGAGCTTTCCTCAGCAAAACATTTTTCTTTCTGAAGAGATCGATGGTGACCTGCTGGTTGTGCGCTGCACAAGTCCATAATAATGGAAATCACTGTCGCATGTCAAGTCTCTGTACCAAATAGAAAGTACTAGCTAGTCGACTTTTGATGTTGGGCGATATCAAGAGGAAGGAGTTGTCTTTTAATGTTCAGCATAAGACATAGTATCAAGAGAAAACGCTTTACTTCCAGTAATGTGTACGCGAGGGATTGTGGACTATGTAACTACTATCAGGAGAGAAATCTATAGAAGCAAAGCAAACCATCGGACTTCTCCACCAGAGAGATTTTATTCTCGCAGGATAGTAGACTTTCTTCTCAACTTCCGAAGAGGCTTGTACCCACTGCTCCATTTTTGAAACATAATTTCCATTCATAATTTCTTGATTATCTATGCCTCCGTGGTACAATGTGTGTATTATATTTGTACTGTCTGACTCCATGGCTAAATGGTTAGCATGTAGGCCTTTGATCAAAGGGCTTCCGGGTTCGATTCGCGACAGGGTCGGGGATTTTAACATTCATTGGTTAATTCCTCTGGGTCATTATTAGTGGAGCGCCAGCCTCACGGACGTCTAGGTCACTTATAAGGCGTCAGCTCGAAAGACGTGCAACAGGCCTCTGCGGAAGCCAAACGCCATAATAATAATAATAATAATAATAATAATAATAATAATAATAATAATAATAATAATATCGACTGATCAAGAACATTTATAACAAGAAATGTCTCTCTCGTAACACCAAATTGAAGCACTGCCAGACAGTTATCCGCCCAGAAGCCCTATACACCACATAATGCTTGATGCTGAACAGGAAAGGATTGTGTGACGAACTGGTGGTCCAGGAGAGGAAGATCTTGAGAAAGATACTAGGATCGATCAAAGTAGATGGCGAGTACAGAAGGCGGCCAAACCAGTAGGTATACAGTTATACTGGCAAAAACGAAGATGTAGCCAGGAAGAGGCGTCTCACCTTCTGTTGGCATATTACGAGGATGAACCCCACTAGGATGACCTACCGGCTTCTCAACTACTGGGCAAACAGAAATATAGGGACACCATGGCCAACAGAAGTGACAAAAGACCTATAGGAACTGGGAGAAACCGAGCAACTCTCAGAAGAATAAACAACAAAAGGGGTTTCAGGACAGACCATCATGAAAAAATGAGGCGCCCTTCGGACAAAGGAAAGAAGGGAGGAACGTAGCCAGAGTATGCACGAGTATTGGACAAATATAAAGTCCCTCTCCAAGCATAAAACTTGATCATCGTGGTCCTTAGTTGGCCCATTCTAAGAAATAATAATAATAATAATAATAATAATAATAATAATAATAATAATAATAATAATAAAATTGTTGTTGTTGTTTAGTGATACGTAAGCAAACTGAAATAAACTTTTGCGTGTTTCAACATGATAGTAGTTCATTTTCAAACATTGCCTTGTCGACCAACATGAACATTATTTCTAATATTGGTCCTTCGGTTTCGTCCCAGCCTCTAATATTAATGTACATGAGTTTGGCGGTCAACTAAGCTTAAAAACATGGTTTTAAAATCCATACCAATTCCAAAATGGCGCTTGTCGGAAAATATCCTTATATTTATTTTTTGCTAGGGGCTTTACGTCGCACCGACACAGTTAGGTCTTATGGCGACGATGGGATGGGAAAGGCCTAGGAGTTGGAAGGAAGCGGCCGTGGCCTTAATTAAGGTACAGCCCCAGCATTTGCCTGGTGTGAAAATGGGAAACCACGGAAAACCATCTTCAGGGCTGCCGATAGTGGGATTCGAACCTACTATCTCCCGGATGCAAGTTCACAGCCGCGCGCCTCTACGCGCACGGCCAACTCGCCCGGTGCTTATATTTAATATTCATCTCCCGTGAAATAAATTATAGGCCTATCCAGTTTGTGTTTGGCAACACTTCCAAGCCTAAGAGTGAAGGAAAAACAAGGACGTGTCTTGGAACGACTAGTCAAGTTTCAGTGCGTCTGTGTAAATTAGCATGCCAGATTTTTGTGAGTTTTAACACATGGTTCAGCAATTAGAAATCTTGTATATAATAGTAACGGTAACATCCGCTGGATATTTATGTACTTTTCGAGACAGAGTGTTTGATCGCATTAGGGGATGATTTTCTAGGTGTATTTCGCCTCAAAGTACTAATCACTATCGCCATAATTTGAGTGCGTTGAGAAAAAACTTGAGAAAATGATCTCAATAAAAATGTTTTTTATACATTAGAACGTAGTTATTCCATTATTCTGCGTGAGAGGAGCACAGTGTTTCATAGACTATCAAACTTGCTTTAATGTGCTTTATACAAATTTGGAAAAAGGAAATAGCAAGCGCAAAAATATATCTTTCCGCAGGAGTATTCGTTCTTTAAAAAAACTGACAGTCTCTAGTCATTTACATCATCATCTTCTTCTTTATCTGTTTACACTCCGGGGTCAATTTTTCCCTCCGACTCAGCGAGGGATCCCACATCTACCGCCTCAAGGGCAATGTCTTGGAGCTTCAGACTCTGGGTCGGGGAATACAACTGGGGAGGATGATCAGTACCTCGCCCAGGCGGCCTCACCTGCTATGCTGAACAAGGGCCTTGCGGGGGATGGGAAGATTGGAAGGGATGGACAAGGAAGAGGGAAGGAAGAGGCCGTGGCCTTAAGCTAGTTACCATCCCGGCATTTGCCTGGAGGAGAAGTGGGAAACCACGGAAAACCACATCCAGGATGGTTGAGGTGGGAATCGAACCCACCTCTACTCACTTGACCTCACGAGGCTGAGTGGACCCCGTTACAGCCCTCTTTTCAAATTTCGTGGCAGAGCCGGGAATCGAACCTGGGACTCCGGGGGTGGAAGCTAATCACACTAAACACTACATCACAGAGACGGACAGTCATTTACATACAATTTCAAAATGACTTTTGTTCTTTAGATACAGTTCCAGGAAGGCCCATCGAGTAGCTCCAAAAAGCATCTTGTTAATTTAATTTAACTCAGATAAGCGCATATTTGCAACATGCTGTAATGTCCACAAAATAATGTTAGGATCAAATGTCCGTATCAGTAACGACGAAGTCACGTTAAAAAATGTGCTCATTAAATGTTTCAGCACTGGGAAAAGTATCCTTTTGGAAATGAACCAAGGAAAACCATCTTCAGGGCCTCCGACAGTGGGGCTCGAACCCACTATCTCCCTAATGCAAGATGACAGCTACGTGACCCAAACCGCGACGCCACTCGCTCAGTTCCAACATTAAAACTCCGTATACTGCTCTTATTACGACCGTAATGTTGACTACATATACGTAGTATAGTATGTTTGACGCATTGACGTATAAGTAAAATTGATGTGGGCATTTATGATATTTATACACAATTCATTTCCGCATAAGGCTTTTTGCGCATGGTGTTATTCTGTATAGAGCAATAAATAAGTTACAAGATTGTGAGCAACTGTAAAATGACCTCGATAATGTTGTGAGATGGACAGTACGCAATGGTATGATGATAAACGGGGTTAAAAGTCATTTTGTGAGTTTCACAACTAGGAAAAGTCCTCTCAGTTAATGTTCCTTATGGGGATCACTGTAAGTACCTGGGTGTTCATACTGTGTAAGGAACGATCTTCATTGGGGTTATCACATAAATGGGATTGTAAACAAAGGGTACATATCTCTGCACATGGTTATGAGGGTGTTTAGGGATTGTGTTATGGATGTAAGGGAGAGGGCATATAAGTCTCTGGTAAGACCTCAAGTAGAGCATGGTTTCAGTGTATGCGACCCTCACCGGGATTACTTGATTCAAGAACCGGAAAATGTAAAGAAAAAAAGATCGATTTGTTCTGAGCGATTTCCAACAAAAGAGTAGCGTTACAAAACTGTTGCAAAGTTTGGGCTGGGAAGACCTGGGAGAAAGAAGGCGAGCTGCTGGACTAAACGGTATGTTCCGATCTGTCGGTGTAGAGATGGCGCGGAATGACATTAGTAGACGAATAACATTTGAGTGGTTTCTTTAAAAGTAGGAAAGATCGCAGCAAGAAGATAAAGGTAGAATTCAAGAGGACAAATTGGGGCAAATATTATTTTGTAGGAAGGGGAGTTCGTGATTGGAATTACTTACCAAGGGAGATGTTCAATAAATTTCCAATTTCTTTGAAATCATTTTTAGAAAAAGCTAGGAAAACAACATATAAGGACTGCCCTAAATGCAGATCAGTAGTAATTTATAGTGATTGAAGGTGAGTTAAACGACCTGTGACGTAAACGGCGAGCTGTGGCAACCGTCCAGTATCGCATGAAGCTCTACAAGCCATTGTGCATCAGCTGTTACTAAAACCCTAATGTTTATTTTTTGTCATCACCAAAAACTTCAAAATTACAGAAAAAAAGGTTCAAGAAAGCACAGTCAGACAATCTATCATGTGTGAATGTGATCATGTTGGCATAATTATTGAAAAATAGCGACTGTGTTGTGACTTCAGAAATTCGCGAATCAAAGGCAAATTGGTAAGTGGCATCATTATATGCGTGCAACTTACTGGTACATATGGTGTTACGATAACAAGGAACATGAACGGAAATTACTTGAATCCGCTTTGTAGTTTATTTCTAGAATGGTTCCCATTTTAGAAAATATATTATGTACATTTCAGGCTTTCACCATTACTAAAGAAACAAGTCGGACTTCAGCACTACCATGAAAATATTGCTAGAATTTTGGTACCATAGTTCTATAAACTATAATTCCTGAGAGATATAGATTGAATAAATATCATTGGTATAATTCTCATGCTTTGTACAAGCTGAGCATATCAAGCAAGAAAAATGTCTTAGTGACATTTTAGTCATCTATTTTAGAAATGTCTTGGGTGCTGTGATTTTTACCCTTTGGTTTATTGATTTGGCATGTATACACTAGCCTGAAAAAAAACTTTTTTGTGCGGTAAAAAGGAAAATAGGTAGGTTTTATGAATTTCATAACGCAGAATTCGAGAAAAAAATTAGTTTTGGCGTATCACGTCTGGTTTAGTGGCAATTTTACAAAATTTTATTTTGTTCTTACGTAAAATTGTTGATACTTAGTATTGATTAAATTTGATATATTAATGTAGATTTCAGCTTGCAAAACGTAATCATATTTTTCATGCATTAAATACACGTAAATGCTGCTTTGTAAGCAAGTAGATTGTGTGTATTATATTTTTAATGTATATTTGAAATTCGTGAAACTGAAGCATAAGCGCCTATTTAGTTTCGGCTGTACAGTTGCTTTTAAATTAATATAACCGTACCTTGAATAAAAATTGCATGGTTAAACATACATAGTTTTGTTACTTACATTATGTGCAGGTTAGATTTACACCTTCGTCTTTTTCCGTTTTCCGTGGAATTTCCGGGTTTTTGAAGTTCTTGAATGATCTCTAGAAGGGTCGCCTCGTGCAATCGACCAACCGTAATCGGCCATCATATTCACATCCCAACGTCCCTGATAGCGTCGTTCTGCAGCTTTGAGATCCTGGTGAAACCTTTCACCTTGTTCTTCACTGACAGCTCCTAAATTTGGAGGGAAATAATCCAGATGCGAAGCTAAGAAATGAAGCTTAAGGCTCATATTACAACCGAGTTCCTTAAACTTTACCAACATTTCCCTTACAATTTCTTTGTATTGAGGGTCCTTAATGTTGCCAAGGAATTTAGTCACTACATCTTTGAATGCGATCTATGCCTCTTTCTCAATTTTGGTCATCGTGTCTGTGAAATGTTTATCCTTCATCGGTTTACGAATCTGTGGTCCTTCAAATACGATTTCTTTGATTTTTACATCTGATAATGAGGGAAATTTAGTGGATAAATATTGGAAGCCTAGGCTACTTTTATCTAATGCCTTGACATACTGTCTCATAGATCCTAATTTGATGTGCAAGGGTGGAAGTAGAATTTTTCACGGTCAATAAGACTTACATTCAAGACATTTTTGGATCCTGGTTGTAGTTGTTTACTTTCTGGCCAATTCACTGTATCCCAATGTTTATCCCGTGCCCTGCTATCCCATTCGCATAGGAAACAGGGAAATTTTGTATAGCCTTTATGTTGTCCAGCAACAATCCAATGATCTTCAAATCACCGCAAATTTGTCACCCATGCTCGTGATATTTAATTTTTTCAAGCACCAACGTTAAGGTCTCGTATGTTTCAGACATTTTTGTGGAGTGTGCAAGTGTACGGATGCCAGAACATTCATATTATGAAGCCAAACAGCCTTTAAACTTCTTTTGGAAGAGTCAATAAAAACACGCCAGTTACTAAGATCTCTCCACATTCACGTAGAAGATTTGAAACATCCGTACAAAGTACAAGTTCGTCTTCTTGAGTATAATACTTTCTGAATTCTTTGTCACGATTTCGGTACCAGGTAAGTGTAACACCGTGTGCCAATATATTCTTTTCGCGCAATCTTGAACCAAGTAATTCACTTTTTTCTTTGGTTAGCTCTAAGTCCCTTACCAGATCATTCAATTCGGATTGCGTGAATTCGTCTGAAGGTGTGTCATACTGATGTGGCTCGAAATCTATTTCTTCATCGTCAGATTACAATGAAGTGCTACTTTACTCACTCAAGTGAGTAGGTGGAGTAGGTACAGGTAATTCAGGTCCATGAGGAACTGGTCGAAGAGCTGACTTGAGATTCGGATATTTAATTTTGTTTTTACTTTTCTTATTGTAACCGACAACATGGATCATACAAAAATAGCAGTCGTCATGATGGTTCTTTTGCTCTCGCCATTGCATGAGTATAGTAAACGGCATTGAGTTACGTTTGCCCTCATACCAGTAACGTAGTCCCTTGACACAGGTATTGCATGCAATATGAGGTGCGAAAGATTTGTCTTGTTCCACAACTTTCAATTCGAAGAAAGAAAAATGAAGTTTCTTTACAAACGAGTCTATTTGACGCACCTTGGAATCGAACACATAAACTCCATAAATGTAACAAAACTTTTGAGGACTTTGTTTACACTGTCTTCTGTACACCTCTGAAACACTAGCCATGGTGGTGTTAAAACACTAGAACTTCACTTATTAGTGATCAATTTGAAATTAAATTACGTTAAATCTCGCGCACACGATAGGCCTACAATTAAAGGAATGTGAACTTTAAAAGACGCAATAAACACGTACCGGTACTCCTTGGAGCCCGTCTCAAGCAACACTGTTATCTTTGAAAGAAAAATGCTTTATCAGTCCATCATAAACATTGCATAAGGGCTGGGGCTTTTAACACGTCTGTTTATTCAAGTGGTCTAAGATGAAAGACAAACGCTCAATTGTCTTATCTTCAATCCTACGTACCTCGCGGTCTATTGCGTATCTGGGGGAGTTTGTTATGAATTTACCAGGGAAACCCCAACTACAAAATGAACATTTAGACAGCAATAAACCTATAATAAAATGCAAACAAGACAAATCAAATCACATAATCGTATTCTAAAAAATGTTTCGCGAGAACATCTCTCAGCATTAAATCGTACGAATTCATGCAGGTACTAAAACAACGAATTGCGTCGAAACTAGACGTGATAGGAAAAATGTAGCATCATTTTAGGAGTCAGGGCAGCGATTTCCACAAGAATTACATATTTTCTATTTCACCGCAAAATCATGTTGGCTATATTATAATCTAAAACTTAGCCTAGTTTTGGAAAATATTTCAACACCAACATCACTATTATTTGTAGTAATGAATTTTCACTGCATTGTGAAGTTATCTAACAATCAAGGAAATATTTAGCCACCTAATCGATACCTTTATTTGCCTTTGGCAATTTTATAAAATCATTATTAATACATGTTTCGTCATCAGCTATATTCACGTAACCCTAGGTGTATAAAATTATGTACAATATATGTTCTCGTATTAGGCTTGATAACTTCCCATGGGAAACTTAAAATTTGTTGTCCATTGGGGGAGGATGTTGGTAGTTGCGGAGGGGTCGGAGGGGGGGGGGGGAAGAATTCTTAAAATGTGATAAATAACTTGTCCTTAACTAAAATATTGTTAAAAAATTCTCTTCTTTCAATAAGGAGATTAAAACGTCTTTTAAGTCTCTTTTTTAGCTTATGTTCGGAAGCGCAGCTGAAAAAACACTGATTAACTTTTAACCAACTAACTACTTGAGATTTTATTAAAGTATAATTGAAACTTATCCTTAACTAAAATATTAGAAGAACATATATCAACTTCAGTCGAGGAGTTAAAATCTTCTTTTTAAAGTCCCATTCATGTTTGTGCTTAAAGGCTTGTGGAAAAAGCTGGTTTGTTTCATGCTACAAGCTGCCCAGTTATATGGTGTTGGACAAAATAACCTCTAAGCACACACCAACATAGAGCTGCAAGGGCATGCTAAGAATCTACCTCTGGCAACAAAAAACAAGTTAACCAGCTTTTTCCACATATGGGTTAGTTATACTAAATTCAGATTACTTCCCAGAGGCCAAGGTTGTAATTGTGTTGACAGTGATTTCAGTCAGATCACAGAGGTTAAGTACTATTGTCCGTATTTGATGCTTGGAAAGATGGACAGAATGTTATTGGTTGGTGGAGGAGTGGAAAGGGAACTGACCACCATATTGAAGCTAAATTCCAGTTCAGGATGTCCGATGAATTGTCCCTTGTCTTAGCTGGTATTGCTGACCAAGATTAGTTGTGTCATTAAGCATATTAAGATTTTGTTTGTAAAATATTATTTCAACCCAAAACAGTTTAAACTCACCGACAGACCAGTTTCGCTGAGAAATCAAACCTACTGAAGCCAGAGCGAGCTTCTAGTGATGTGAAATATGTTGAAAGAGCAGCTGAGTTAACAGAAATTGGTAATTTGTTTTAATGGTTGTGTGTACCAGACTCTCGGTCATTTGCCAAATAGTGCGAGTTTCGCATTTTCATACAGGCTAATTGCTCTTGAATTTATGACTGCACAATATTAATATTTCAATTTGCATCTCGTATACTATTGTCCGTCATTGTTTTTATTACTTTATGATTGTGTACAACAAGGAAATGGAATGAAGAGTGCAGTGTTTTTACAGCTATTACACTCTTTATTAACGAATTTGTTTTTATTTATCATCATATTAGTTGTATTCATGATATTGTATTTGTTGATGTTGAATGGCAGTAGAAAGGTTGTCCTTGTGATATAGTTGAGGTAAGGTGAATGTGCGGAAGAGTGATTATGGGACACAGTATTTTGTCTCAAGACAATCAACTCTTTGTTCTCGCCCACAAACTATTCTCAGTAAATAAAAGGATTAATATAATTGTCTTAAACTTCCATAATGTTCAAATTCACTGCGATTGCCATCTTTCCGTGAATGAATTTATTTGAAACACAGTTCAAAGAAAGTTATTTTCCAATGAATGTGAAGTGTCGTTAACATTGTAGCACTCGTATGTCACTGATTCATGTTTATGTAATTATTATTATTATTATTATTATTATTATTATTATTATTATTATTATTATTATTATTATTGGCAAGTGCATTACAATTGGGAGAATTTTCGGTGGAAATGCCTGCTTACAGTAATATAACACCCAAATTAAATTTAAGCAAATGTTACAAATCAAAGCAATAAGCACACAATTACATGAATACAAAATATTACAATAAATTATAACAAAAAATCACGGTAACGAAATAACAACAACCAGAAACTGAATACATGAAAACAAGAAAAATGCATTAAAAATTTAAAAAATAAGGGTATTGCAACATAGAAATGAATACGAAATTTCCGGAAAATTACTTACAATCTTCTCTTATAATTAGCACAGCATTATTATGAGCACAACTCAATTCGTCAGACCTTCGCTCAAAATTTACAAAATATTACATTACTAGCAGTATAAAATAATAACTGCAACTCAATCACATGCAAATTCAGTCATAACTAAAATATTTCTAATACGGTATTTATTGGTTTGATCGATACAATGACTTTCTACTAGCTTAATATTGTAAATATATATCTTTGACACTTGCTGTGTCATCTGGGTGTCTGTGTGAAATCTATTCACACTATGTGGAAACTTCCGTACAAGAATCTCGCTCCATTCCCTCAGTTTCGTGGATTATGATTTCCAAGAAGACTGCGATACAGGCTACTCCATTTACAATGATTGCAAGACGGATGTGCTGGTTACATGCTTGATGACGTTCGTCCTCGTCAGCGATTTAGGCACCCCTTTCCCTTGTCTTGTAGAATTCTTCGTGTATATGTTGTTCAGAGGGCGATCTTCATGTGTAACTGCTTCTGAATAGAGCACTCTCGCAGAAATATGTTTGAGGCATTCGAAACATCCTCTTTCCGTACCACATTGAAAAGAAGTCGGTTTTCTGTGGCTCTGAATCACGAAGAGTCCACGTCTCAGCTCTGTAGAGGAAGGTGAAAAATAATCATCATCATCTGTTTACCCTCCAGGTTCGGCTTTCCCTCGGACTCAGCGAGGGATCCCACCTCTACCGCCTCAAGGGCAGTGCCCTGGAGCTTCAGACTCTTGGTGGGGATACAACTGGGGAGAATGACCAGTACCTCGCCCAGGCGGCCTCACCTGCTATGCTGAACAGGGGCCTTGTGGAGGGATGGGAAGATTGGAAGTGATAGACAAGGAAGAGGGAAGGAAGCGGCCGTGGCCTTAAGTTAGGTACCATCCCGGCATTCGCCTGGAGGAGAAGTGGGAAACCACGGAAAACCACTTCGAGGATGGCTGAGGTGGGAATCGAACCCACCTCTACTCAGTCGACCTCCCGAGGCTGAGTGGACCCCGTTCCAGCCCTCGTCCCACTTTTCAAATTTTCGTGGCAGAGCCGGGAATCGAACCCGGACCTCCGGGGGTGGCAGCTAATCACGCTAACCACTACACCACAGAGGCGGACGTGAAAAATAATGAAGTCCGAATAATTTTTCATTTCAGTGAAAGATAAATAGAATGATAATTCCGTAAATGTGACAGCTTTTTCTTTATTTTATTGCTACAGTTATTATCCCTTCAGTCTCACAGGTACTTGTACCGGCTAAAAGTGGTTCAAGTACAATATTTTGTAGACAGTTTCAGTTCGTTTAAACGTTGTGTTCTCGATAATTTATTGATCCTGCCAGCTATCAATATTTTGGTTCTCTTCATGTTTATTTTCAATTCTATAACATGGCTTACATTACAGCTCTCACTCAATAAAGGGATGTTTCCATGTCCTTTGCATACACGAAAATTACACCCTTGTCTTCAGTGTCGGAAATCTGAAATCTACTTCCAAGCCGGAGATTTGAAATCTTTTTACCTGCAACTAAAATTCGCCCATCCTTTCCATTAAGCACAGTTTGTTGTCGAATTCGCCGTAAACGTTACAGAGGTCTCATAAAATAATTCACCGGGCGAGTTGGCCGTGCGTTTGGGCTGCGCGGCTGTGAGCTTGCATCCGGGAGATTGTGGGTTCGAATCCCACTGTCAGCAGCCCTGAATATGGTTTTCCGTCGTTTCCCATTTTCACACCAGGCAAATGCTGGGGCTGTACCTTAATTAAGGCCATACTGGGAGAGTTGGGCGTGCAATTAGGAGCGCGCAGCTGTGAGCTCGCATCAGGGGGATAGTGGGTTCAAACCCCACTGTCGGCAGCCCTGAAAATGGTTTCCTGTAGTTTCCCATTTTCTCACCAGGCAAATGCTGGGGTTGTACCTTAATTAAGGTCACGGACGATTCCTTCCCATTCCTAGGCCTTTCCTGTCCCATCGTCGCCATATGACCTATCTGTGTCGGTGCGACGTAAAGCAACTAGCAAAAAATATTAAAGCCACGACCGCTTCCTTCCAACTCCTTGGCCTTTCCTATCCCATCGTCGCCATAAGACCTATCTGTGTTGGTGCGACGTAAAGCCACTAGCAAAGAAACATTTTGATTCGCCCTCGTATATCACGTCTTCGTTTGAAAGTTACCCATTGCTTCGGTGATTCAGATATAGTCCTACAATCTTAGCATCTGGCATCAACGCGCAGTGAGATGAGCAAGCATCTTGCAGTAGATAGTGTCCTGAGATCAAGACCGTTATAGCACTGCAGCAAAAGTGTTTCCCATTTGTTTCCGTCGTTAGCCAATCATGCCTTTTGTAGTTCATATCCCCAAAATGTTTTTATTCGTTTTGTATTGTTTGTATATTTCACAAATCTCCCTCCCACTCACCGACATTAGTGGTGTAGTTAGTTTCTCGCTGAATTTCTGTTCACAAGATAACACGTTCAATGCTGGATTGAGGTCTGTGGCATTTGAGGGTATACAAATTCAGTACAATAAATACAACAAAACTCGCGTCCCTCTGGTTCGAAATACATGTAAACCAAGAAGTCGCGTAGCCGTGATCAAAATATCAGCAGTAGTATAAAACTACAAACATGCTTGAATGTAGGTTTTAACAATTTGTTTTACGTCGCACCGACACAGATATGTCTTATGGCGACGATGGGATAGGAAAGGATTTGGAGTGTGAAGAAAGCAGCCGTCGCCTTAATTAAGGTACAACCCAGCATTTGCCTTGTGTGAACATGGGAAACCACGGAAATCCATCTTCATGGCTGCTGGCAGTGGGGTTCGAACCCACTATCTCCCGGATGCAAGCTCACAGCTGCGCGCCCCTAACCGCACGGCCAACTCGCCCAATACTTATTTTTATTGATAAAAATATTTATTTGGACAGTCTCATTGATTCTGTCGGTTCGTCATTGTCCTTCTGTTCCTCAGATAGTGGGTTCGTTACTGACTGAGGTCGTTGGCATTTGAGAGTATTTATATGTGACAAGTCCGTGTTGTTCACTCCCAACACGGTAACGAACGAAATTTAGACATCGTGAGGTTTACAAAAATCCTAAACCAATTAAGATATATTCAACGATTATTATTATTCGCAGTTGAAGGAAGTAGTTCTTGTTTGGCACTGAATTTCATTAATACTGCAGCCTTACACTACACAACAGACATCACAAATGAGCGGAAGCCAATTCTTTCTGCCGCTGTGACACTAAATTACAGGCTACAATTACAGAGAGAATCCAAACTCCACCGACAAATGTTCGAAGGTTGTTCAGGTATACCTAGCGAGTGTAATGGAATAAGGGACCCATAATGGTCACCGGTGGATCGTTACAACGTAATAACGTAATTATGGTTTATTTTGTTTGTTACCCCAATCATCCTTATTTCTGTGAAAATACCTTCACAAGAGTGAAAAAGCTTTTACTGTGCAATAACCAAAACGTACAGAGTAAATCAACGACACTCAGACGAAACACGTACACTTTTATCGCAGTGTATTCAAACTGTTCTCTCAGTGTTCTGTAGATTACGTAAGATATGCAGAAGTGTTTCCTTACAGCTAACAACTTTGTGTCCTTGGCTTTCGGCACATTAAAGAAATCCTGCGGGACAAAATTCCCCATTATTATTATTATTATTATTATTATTATTATTATTATTATTATTATTATTATTATTATTATGTTCAGTGTCCGTCTCTGTGGTGTAGTGGTTAGTGTGATTAGCTGCCACCCCCGGAGGTCCTAGTTCGATTCCCGGCTCTGCCACGAAATTTGAAAAGCGTACGAGGGCTGGAACGGGGTCCACTCAGCCTCGGGAGGTCAAGTGAGTAGAGGCGGGTTCGATTCCCACCTCAACTATCCTGGAAGTGGTTTTGCGTGGTTTCCCACTTCCTCTCCAGGCAAATGCCGGGATGGTACCTAACTTAAGGCCACGGCCACTTCCTTCCCTCTTCCTTGTCTATCACTTCCAATCATCCCACCCCCGCACAAGGCCCCTGTTCAGCATAGCAGGTGAGGCCGCCTGGGAGAGGGTACTCGTCATCCTGCCCAGTTGTATCCCCGACCCAATGTCTCACGCTCCAGGACACTGCCCTTGCGGCGGTAGAGGTGGGATCCTTCGCTGTGTCTGAGGGAAAAACCAAACCTGGATGGTAAACAGATTAAGAGGAAGAAGAAGAAGAAGATTATTTTCAGTGCAATACAGATACAAAGCTAATTGGGGCAACAAACCAAACGGAATGTAATTACTCTGTAACCGGAGACCAAGTTTCCCTTATATCAATATACTCGGAAGGTATCACTGAACAACCTGTTTCAGTTCGTCGGTGGAGTTCGGGTTCACCCTGCATATTTTTTTAAAATTGTGTTATAAGTATGGTAATAATACTTCGTTTGCTGCACTCAAACTTACTGTTTCTTACGTGACTTTAAACATCATAATACAATATCTATCAAGAGGCCCATTCTTCGCTCTTTGTACACTATTCACCTATATGAAGTCGTGGACTACCTTCCAGGTGCGTGCTGTGCACATTTACACAGTAACCGGAACAATGATGGCATGTGAGAGCAGTGAGGGACATATGTCAAATCAATTCCCTAATAATTTGCTCTTTACTGCTCGTGTGGCGTCAAAACGAGTAGAGAGTCACGCACTAGCATGATGCAGCTGCTAACAACACGGAGATTAATCCGAAAATGATCCTTGTTACTAATTACTGGTAACAATCTATGTCAATACATGTGAGCCCTTTGATACGCTCATGAAGTTCACGGCGCAACATTTACTGCGCTTTGTCACTTGATCATGTTATAAAGTGAATTGCTCAGACACCACCAGGTCCTTCATGATAACGATCCTTTCCATTTACTTGAGATTATCATCTCTTCCTGGCGATGGGGTATGGTATTGTAATGGACATTTTCCTAAAGGTACAGATTACAGGGCGAGTTGGCCGTACGGTTAGGGACGCGCAGCGGTGAGCTTGCATCCGAGAGATAGTGAGTTCGAACCCCACTGTCGGCAGCCCTGAAGATGCTTTTCCATGGTTTACCATTTTCACACCAGGTAAATGCTGGGGCTGTTTCTTAATTAAGGCCACGGTCCCTAGCCATTTCCCACCCCATAGTTTCCATAAGACCTATCTGTGTCTGCAGGACGCAAAAGAAAATTGTAAAGAAAAAGAAAAAGTGAGTTATATCTTGTAATAATTTTCAAAAACAAACATTCACATAAGAACTCAAATGTTAAAAATTATCTTATAGGATAAATTTAATGAAATATGAACATTCCTGACCAAAACCGGAAAATACGCCACATGTTAAAAAGTTATTTATTAGGATATCTCTGAAATTCGTCAGCGGATGTATTAATTTCTGCGTGAGCATGTGGGTTAACTGGTTCTTGCTTAACACACAATGGCCACTATCATAGCAGAGGGTAGAGAGTTAGGCCACTAGATGGCATAGTAATAAAGAATGTTGCTAATATCATTTTTGCTTAATGTAGAGTGACATTTTACCTACCCAGGTATCGTTGCTCCTATGTCAAAACCACGAACGTGACAATGCTCTTCCAATCCATTATTTCTCTTAAGACTGGTCATTCCTCCCAGCCACATATTTATATGCAGTCCCTCAGAACAACTTTCGTTGTATTCATTTTCCTATGCGCATGCGTACATGAAAATGAACCATAAATACATCATGCCATAAGAGTGGGTGAATATGTCATGCAAATGTACATTCCTACAGTACGGTACAGTAAGGTTCATTTTCCTTTACACACGCGCATAGGAAAATTAACTCAACTAAAATTGTTCTGATGGACTGTATATAAATATGTGGGGTACCGAGCTCGATAGCTGCAGTCACTTAAGTGAGGGAAGTATCCAGTATTCGGGAGATAGTAGGTTCGAACCCCACTGTCGGCAACCCTGAAAATGGCTTTCCGTGGTTTCCCATTTTCACACCAGGCAAATGCTGGGGCTGTACCTTAATTAAGGCCACGGCCGCTTCCTTCCCACTCCTAGCCCTTCCCTGTCCCATCGTCGCCAAAAGACCAATCTGTGCCGGTGCGACGTAAAGCAATTAGCAAAAAAATAAAATAAAAAAACCTATGTACTGCATTTACCAAGCTCTAGAAGGGTTATTTTAGAAGGGGTTATAGGGAGGTACATTCAGGAAAACGGAGTGGTCTGGGGAACGGTGATAAGGGTACAGGGATCTGGAAGTCAAGGGATGACATAAAAGTTTTAGTGTTGAACTGTAGAAGTATTGTAAAGAAAGGAATAGAATTAAGTAATTTAATAGATATATACTTAGCAGATATTGTAATATGAGTTGAATCATGGCTGAGAAATTATATAATAGATGCAGAAATTTTCTCACGGAATTGGTGTATGGTAGAGATAGGATAGGAATGGTAGGAGGGGTAGTATTCATTCTGGTGAAAGAAGAATTTGTAAGCTACGAAGGAGTTAAAGATGACATAGGCCTACATGCAGTTTTTGGTGTAAGGCTCACTTCTATAGATAATAGGAAACCTTATGTCTTTGGAGTGTACAGAATGGGAAAGGGTAGGGATGACGCTCATTTAGAATTATTTGATAAGATAACCAGCTATGTGGGAAACGATTTGGAAAGGGATGTGATTGTAGCGGGAGATCTGAATTTACCAGATGTCAATTGGAAAGGTAATGCGAACGACGGGAAGCATGAACAACAAAAGGCAAATAAGTTAATATGGGAAGGACAACTGATTCAGAAAGTGATGGAACCAACTACAGGGAATAATATTCTGGACGTAGTGCTGGTAAAACCAGATGACGTCTATAGTGAAACCGAAGTTCTAAATGGCATTAGTGATCATGAAGCTGTTTTTTGTCGTAGTTAATAATAAATGTGATAGAAAGGAAGGTCTTAAAAGTAGGACTATTAGGCAGTACCATATAGCTGATAAAACAGTCATGAGGGTTTAAAAAAGAAGTAACTATGATCGGTGGAAAACGGTAAATAAAAATGTAAACAGACTCTGAGATGTGTTTAAAGTAATTGTTGAGGAGTATGAAAATAGGTTGTACCTTTATAGGTGGTAAGGGTTGGTAAAGACCCACTATATTATAACAGAGAACTAAAGAGACTAAAAGGAGGTAAAGATTGCAAAGAAATTTTGATAGAAATGGCTGTGAAAGTAAGGAGAAATTGAAGGAACCTAGTAAGATATTGAATCTAGCGAAGAAGTCAGCTAAGGATACATGATGGCACGGAAAGGTATACATTGGTACTTTATGTCCGAAACAGGTTCAAAGGAGGACAATCCAGGAATCATTAATGAACAAGGGGAGTGTGTATGTGAGGATCTTCAAATGGCAGAAGTATTTAGTCAGTAGTATGTAAAGATTGTTGGTTACAAGGATAATGTCCAGATAGAGGAGGAGACTAATACTAAAGGAGAATTAAAATTTACATATGATAACAACGACGTTTAAATAAGAAACAAAAGTTGAAAACTAGAAAAGCGGCTGGAAATGTTAAGATTTATGTGGATACACTAAAGACAATGTGTTGGAATATAGTCCTATGCCAAATGAATGGAGTGTTGCTATAGTAGCTCCTGTGTGTAAGGGAAAGGTGGTAGACATAACGCTGAAAATTACAGGCCAGTCAGTTTGACATGCATTGCATGTAAACATTGGGGAAGCATTCTTTCTCATTACATTAGACGTGTTTGCGAAATTAATAACTGGTTCGATAGATGGCAATTTGTGTTTAGGAAAGGTTATTCCACTGAAGGTTAGCTTGTAGGATTCCAGCATTATACAGCAGATATCTTGCATTCAGGAGGTCAAATGGACTGTATAGCGACTGACAGGTCTAAAGCATTTGATAGGATGGATCACGGGAGACTACTGGCAAAAATGAGTGCAATTGGACTGGACAGAAGAGTGATTGAATGGGTGGCTATATTTCTAGAAAATCATACTCAGATAATTAGAGTAGGCGAAGCTTTATCTGACCCTGTAATCATTTAGAGGGGAATTCATCAAGGCAGTATTATTGGACTTTTATATTTTGTTATATATATAAATGATACGAGTAAAGAAGTGGAATCAGAGATAAGGCCTGCAAAATGACATCAATCTTGTTGGGAGATGGACAGTACGCAATGGTATGCTGATAAACGGGATTAAAAGTCAGGTTGTGAATATCACAAATAGGAAAATTTATTGTTTCCATGTCCCACTATCTATCTATTTCGGATGATTTTAGGAGACGCCGAGGTGCGAGAATTTTGTCCCACAGTAATTCTTTTACGTGCCAGTAAATCTACCGACACGACGCTGACGTACTTGAGCACATTAAAATACCACCGGACTGAGCCAGGGTCGAACCTGCCAAGTTGAGGTCAGAAGGCCTGCGCCTCAACCGTCTGAGTCACTCAGTCCGGCCTTCGATATTTTGATACAGTCTCAGTCTTTAGACCACGGAGTATTAGAATCAACTTGAAATGATAATACTTCGGTCCAGGTGTTCAAAAGTGAAGTCCACCCCGGAATAAGGATGAAACCGACAGATTGTATCATCTCACCTCTATGCTGTGGTGTCATTTTATATCTTATATTTGAACTTCAGTCTGGTTTACAGCCGTCAGACCTTCGTCCTTCCTGGTGTAAGAATGGAACATCAGTCAAGATGGTGGACAGTGCTTGTGCAGGTTCATCTTTCTTTCTTAATCTGTTTACCCTCCAGGGTTGGCTTTTCCCTAGGACTCAGCGAGGGATCCCACCTCTACCGCCTCAAGAGCAGTGTCCTGGAGCTTCAGACTCTGGGTCGGGGATACAACTGGGGAGGATGACCAGTACCTCGCCCAAGTGGCCTCACCAGAGGCCTTGCGGGGGGGGGGGGGATGGGAAGATTGGAAGGGATAGACAAGGAAGAGGGAAGGAAGCGGCCGTGGCCTTACGTTAGGTACCGTCCCGGCATTTGCCTGGAGGAGAAGTGGGAAACCACGGAAAATCACTTCCAGGATGGCTGAGGTGGGAATCGAACCCACCTCTACTCATTTGACCTCCCGAGGCTGAGTGGACCCCGTTCCAGCCCTCGTACCAGTTTTCAAATTAATTGGCAGAGCCGGGAATCGAACCTGTGCCTCCAGGGGTGGCAGCTAATCACGCTAACCAGTACACCACAGAGGCGGACTGTGCTGGTTCATCACCAGGTAAAATAGATCATTTGAATAAAGCTCATATACGAAATCGTATATCTTTGAAATATTTTCTCGACATTTTTATTGTTATTGTTGTTATTGTTATCATTACACTAATAATATTTGGTATCATTTATGCCCCTATTGCATATAAAGGATTTCTTTCCTGTTATATACAAATGCAAGACATACTTGCTGATTCCATTGTGTCACTTCCAAATCCTACAGTATTTTTTTAAACCTGAAGTTACAACAATAAAATGTTTTTTTAATAGATGAACTCAGTTGTAGACTTGCATATGCAATTGGTGTAAGTATATTTACTATGAAATAAACCCCTAAAAAACGTTTCCTCTCTCCTGAAAAATAACTGATTTGTTGGTTACATCCTTATTACGGGGGTGTCTTCAATTATATATGCACCAGTTGAGTTACCCGTTCTAATCAAAGTTTCCTTTATTAATGACTATCAATAAGAAACAACTCACCGTCCACCATCAGTTCACAAGTTGTACCGAGCATATCAGATCTACACACATCGCAGCCATGTACTCGGTCGTGCTCTTGCAGGAATCACCAGTTGGTTTGAATCTCAAACAATGTGGAAGCCATGTGGTTTATTACACCCACTCTAACTGTCGGGTACACCATTGCGTATTAAATACAGGGCGTATTAGAACTATACCAACAGAAAGATAAGGGATGGATGCTCTTCGTATTACGTTAAGAACGATGGCGCAATCGGAGTGGCGGAGGAAATGAGGTTGTTTTGTTACTTCCGGGTGTGCGATTCAAATTGACGAACTTACCGTATTTGCTAAGCCAGAGATCTGGACACTGCCTGTTGCTGTGGGTCAGCGGAGGGAAGAGAAGGGAGGGAAAGTGGGAAGTGGGAGACAGAGGTAATGCTCGGTGCGAATGCTTCGCTTAGTCGCTTCCCAGCTCAAGTAGGCAGTGTACAGTTTACTCTGCACAAACTGCTTACTATGCGAACCCCGTAGAAGGAGAAGATGAACTTGTACCCAGAATATAGGTAGCTTTCCAGGTCATTCGCAACACACCACATATCCCGAACAGAGTGCACTGTGCATCGAAGAGGAAGGATGGGTATTTTGAACACATACTATAATCAAACCACCGGGCGTATTGGTTCCTTCGTTTAATATTTCATTCCATTTACAATGTTGTGAGTGGAGGAATACACAATCGTGGGACGACAGCGTTGCATCTTCGAGCATGTTAAAAAATAAAGAACGTTACTGCGACCAACAGACGAGAGGAGAAATGATCTGACAAGTGTGTCTTAATTACAGTGTGTTCTTGTACTGAGGGTGCAGTTACGGCTGTTTTTTAAGCGAAATGTGGATATTGCCTGTAAGAGACGAGGACAATCCTGTGCGAGTTGAACGAGGAAACTTGTGGATACAAGCGGAGCATTATCTCTGTCTCCATCATACATCCTAGTTCACCTCCCTCCCCTTCTCTTCGTTGAAGCAGGGCAGCAGCTTGCGCTGTGGCATAGCAAATAAGGCGAGTTCGTCAATTTGAATCGCGCGTTCAGAAGTAACAAAGTAAGCTCGTGTTCTCAAAAATAAAAAATGTTTCCGCAAATCCGATTGCACCATTGTTCTTAAAATACCACGAAAACATTCCCGATTATTTTGTCTGTATAGTTCTGATACACCCTGTATACTGGGGAGGAGAAAAAACAAATATCATCTCGTCTGATAACCACTTAACGGAGAATCCGTGTCCTTGTCAATAAATACACACAAATAAGGGATTACCCTACTTTTTGCGATGTCATCTATGCAGAACACTTCAACCAGCAGAACAAAATAGGAAGCAGAGTCGTCCACTGCACCGTCTCGAAATATGGTATGTCTTGCACAACGCAGAGAAAGCTACGGGAAAGGAAATAAACCCTAGCAACTGGCATAAGAATCAACTGTCACATTAACTTGAAGCCTATCAACGCTACTGTGTGGCCCAAAAAAATAACTATCTTACGACATATCGCTCCAAGACATTGTCTATTTCTGCTTGCCTTTATCATCTAATGTTTTATCTCTTAGTGGTTGAATTTGTGATAAGTTTCCTTAACTATCACTTATTATCTAAGAGAAACCTCTACGCCAAATTTCAATGTTATCCGTTTGAGGGTTCTAGGTGTATCGTGATGAGTGAATGAATGAGAGAATTTTGATATCATATATAAACCAGGAATATAACTTGATTACATGTTATTAGGATGAATTAACGTCAACTAAGTATTCGGAACTATTTAACACTATTTCGCATGGTCCTAAAATGAAGTGACGGTAATGACGTTTCTTTCACGTACTAATGTAAAAGGGGAACTGAATCTCTCATAACCCTGAACATTACGGAATTTACGTGACACATCTCTCATAAAATGTAACTACACTTCCTAAGTAGTTTCCTTAGGTGTGAGAAGTTGTGGTAAATGAATTATGAACAAAAGGACCTTCGTAGAATATAGTGAAAAAGAGGAACGGTTAACTAAGCACTGCACTTTAATTTTAACAAGTAAGAAATACTCAAGAAGGTAGGAAGGCGAACTTCCCTTCATGAACAAAAGCAGACTCTCAAGGTGGACTTTGCCATGATATCGATTTGCAATTATCTGTTCCAGATTGCATGTAGAGGTAAGAATAATGTATCAAAGTTCCCATCGATTGAATTCGACGTACAAAAATCAATGCTCACGTGTATCGCAGCCTTGCTGGTTCAGACGTCTCCCGCGCTTACTATTTACCTTCTGAATGATTCGGAGCACCAGTTTGCTGGTCTTCATCTGTAATACTTCATCGGACAAATCGCAATAAAGTATCTTCAATGCAAATTCTCAAGAGTTGTTAAATGGACATTATTATTCAGGTAATTAAATTCCTCTTCGGAAACGCCAGTGGCAAATGTGTTACGCAGAGAGCTTATCGTGCAAGCTGGATTCACATACAGTACATACAAATCACTCTCTGGTGAGAATGCGTTTACCGGGCGAGGTGGCCGTGCGGTTAGGGCCGCGCAGCTGTGAGCTTGCATCCGGGAGATAGTGGATTCGAACCCCACTGACAACAGCCCTGAAGACGGTACTCCGTGGTGTCCCATTTTCACACCGTACAAATGCTGGGGCTGTACCTTAGTTGAGGCCACGGCCGCTTTCTTCCCACTCCTAGACCTTTCCTTTCCCATCGTAGCCGTAAGACCTATCTGTGTCGGTGCGACGTAAAGCAAGCTGTAGAAAAAAAAGTATAGTACATTATCTCTTCTGGTATGGGGTATGGGGTAAAATAAGTTCGTCACTGTCACCTCAATCTGATCGCGGACTTCGACAATATAAATGTGACTGAGGTACGAGCGATGCCTACAACATAATTAATTCCTTATGCACCCTGCCATTGTGATGAACAATGTGAAAGCAGGATACATCTTGTTGAATCGATTGGTGTATGGGTGTCAGTGGACTTGGCAGAATGGTACGTAATTGCTCCTTTTTGCTCTGAGACAAAAGTAGCTGGAAACCACCTCAGTCTTTATTTTCATTATACAGACATAGTCTGAGATGGTGGGAGGATATAAACAAATACAGGTTCGCATTTCTTCCGCAGAGGCAGGGTTACTGGGAACAACGCACACCCTTCGCCTTTCAGTGGTGGACTAGCATGTGTCCAGTGCTTTCACATGCCAACAATCACTAACCGAAGAAGAGAGTGGACTTTTTAAGGAGGACTGTTCCCATAACCGCGCCCCTTGCAGCAGGCAGGCGAATCTGTGTTTGTTTACAGCAGGGCCTCTCAAACGCCCGAAATCTCACGCGTGCAGAGCGAGGCGCAAGAGCTCCGTGCACTGTGCATCGGTGCCGCTCGGTGCCGCTCGGTATGGCTCGGATCAACGCTTCGTCTCTGGGCTACTCGGCTAAGGTCGGCTCTACTCGGCTATACTCGGCTCAACTCAGCCCGGATTTGGAGCGCTACGGCGCAAGTGGGGCAGAGGGAGACAGGCGGAGCGAGCGAGAGAGGCGTGAGGAAAGAGAGAGTAAGCGCTATTGCTCCAAATCGAGGAGTGGGGGGTCTGCACTCTGGTCAACCAAGCCAAGTCGTCTTTTGCACCGTGCACAGTGCATGCACCACGCGCATGCACCCTGAGAGGCCCTGGTTTACAGCGTCCGATCATCGCTGAAGATGAACGTACGCCTGTCTTGTGATGCCTGGACTTCCTTTGGCAGCTGATAGTGGAACTGTTCGGGATGTAACGATCTTTCAGGATGAGGACTGAATATACCGCGTCGTTATAATTAAACTTTCCCTAGTTAGCCGTCTCTCCACGGGAAACGAGCGATCGCAAGGACAGAAAACGTAAAATGAACACTGCCACGGACATGAGGAAGAGAGTGAGTAAGTACTTTCAGTGAAACCCTTTTAATGAGTTGCTATTTCATTCAATGTCCCAGATTTTTGTGAACATTGCGTCCGTCATTGTGCTCGAAATGGTATTCATCTGTGTCCAGGACAGTCTGAAAGCGTAGGAGAGCTTGCTGATCGCCTGCAAAAAGCATCTCTGTTGTATACCTTATAACGCTCGTGATAATTATGTTCCTTTTCAGATCGACACATGTGGGAACGTGCCCCTGATAAACCCTGTCTTTCAGGTACGGTAAATCATGCGATTCTTGTAGCCCAAAATCACGATATTATTCCTACAGTGTTTGGTACGCGTACTATGAATGGTTTCTTGTGTAGAAAGTTTGGAAAATTTAATTGTAACTATCCATTCTATACATACATACATACATACATACATACATACATACATCACCCCCGTAAGGATGGACATTTGTTGGTGGTACTCTAAATTTCGTGGTATCTCGAACTTAATTCCACACCTTCTTAACACAAAAAAATGCAATAGGATTTTACAATATCAGCTCTTACTGCAGAAATATTATAAATTAGCGCTATTCATCCACCTTCGTTCAATGCAAATTGGCCCTTGATACATGTTGAAATTCGTCTGCACCTTTTCGTAGATTATGTATCCGTTTATAAACGTATATTGGGCCTATTGTGAGCGTGTTTACATATTTCGCCCGGTACCTGGACGTGAGGAGTCGTGAAAAATTCACGTTCTGGTATTTCGCTTCTATGAGCACAGGAAGTTTTTGTGAATAAAAAAAGTGGCATGTGCATTTTCCTTTATTTAAATGGGTATTTAAGTATGGTAGCACTGCGGCCACTCCCACTCAGTTATCTGGTAACATTACTTCTTCGAATGTGACATTTCTTAATATTTAGGTGCACTTTTTTCTCGGAAAACATTTCTTTAATTGACTATTAGGTACAAGGAAGGACTACAACATTATGTTTACCGTAAAATAGAAACGGTATAGCACTTACCGCCGGGCCCGCGTGTCTCCCTCTTACCCGGAGGCCCCGGGTTCAATTCCCGGTCAGGTCAGGCATTTTTACCTGGATATGAGGGCTGGTTCTAGGTCCAGTCAGCTTATATGATTACAATTGAGGAGCTATCTGTCGGTGAGATGCCGGCCCCGGTCTAGGAAGCCAAGAATAACGGCCGAGAGGATTCGTCGTGCTGACCACACGACACCTCATAATTTGCAGGCCTTCTTGCTGAGCAGCGGTGTCTTGTTATCCGATGACCCTTCGGGGCTGTTGCGTCATGGGGTTTGGTATTTACCACCTCCAAATGATACGGGTTTTTTTCTGAGATCCCATTTTAACAAGGTAAAATACTGTTACAAATAAAGCTTTGACTGCTTTACTGAACTGCTTTATTTAGGATGACCCAATCACTACAAATACAACACACACGCAATTAATAGTTCGCAGTGAATGACAACAGTTCACTGGCCGATGACCTTCGCTGTTAGGCCCCTTAAAACAACAAGCATCATCATCATCATCAATTAAGGGTTATTTACAAATTATCTAATCCTCACAGCAGGTCTTCAGATTGCTTGCATTTACGTGGAACAGGCAACTCTTCCCTAATCTTGGTTGACAGCCCTCACCTTTCACGTAGCACACATCACCGTCACTTTACATTGAAGCTACAATCACACAGGTTTGAACACAGGTCTGTCAATTATCATGCAGCACGACGGTCGTACACTTGGCTCGACACCAGACAAGGCCGATAACTCATAAAATCTATTAACGTGACAGCTCCAGTCCATGAACTACACAACACGTTTCACTCGATAGTAACACTACACCAATTCAGCTACTCTCCAACATTCCTCACGATGACACACTCTCAACAGTATTCTCCAACCATATTACGACACACTCAACAACAACAACAACAAGAAGAAGAAGAACTTTTCGAATACTTCACTACGACGACACTCTCTCAAAACTCACAGCTCTGTTGCAACAACATTACACTGACAAACTGTTCGCGGCGAGCCTGTTTTTATATTCCTGGTGATGAAGCACTAGGATTTTCGGGGTGCATCCGGAGTAGAAACACGGAGCCACCAGACGAAAAGCCGTCGCATGCCTTCAGACAGTCTGGGTGGTCTCCGGCCTGAATTACTCATCCCTTTCAGGTAATACCGAAGAGTCGTTCCAGAGGGCTGGCAGTGGCATAAGCAGGTAAGAAAACGTTTTGGATATAAATGTAAATCCATACTATAAAAGATACAAAATTCTTGTGTCGCTCAGGGCCATGCAGCACGCTCCTTGCCAACCACCTCACCACTGGTCTTCAGCTTGCCCTTAAATATGACACAGTAGCAGTCTCCCAATCATTGGCATAGATACGACAGACAGAAACCATTCCCATTGGAAAAAACAGCTACATAGCAAAATACAGTACTGTATAGTGTAGCCGAGGAAGAGGAGGGCCGTAGTGGAGGCAATAGAGGAGAAGTTGACCTTGATGGAGACATGGTTTCAACTTTAGTGTTTACTTGCACGCAAACAAGTAGGCTATGATTTATTAAGTAATATATTCCGTGAAAATTATACCTAAATTTGTCGCAGAAATGGAAGTGTTAAAGGTGGTTTGTTGCAATCTACTTCACAGAAGATAGATGATATGCACGCATTTTTTCCTAGTTGATGTTAAAAGATGCGAAAAGACTGGAAACCTTGGACCAAATAGTTTCTTAGATTTCAACCTAGAAAACGGGCCTTAAACGTGCAGGTTTCATGTCCAGGTGGCTTTAAAGGCAACTATTCTAAACTAGATATCTCAATAATTTCTATCAGAAATCGAATATAGCATTTAAGGTGAAGTGATTTGTAAAATTACTCTGTTCATCAAAGTGTTCCCTGAAAAGAAATATTTCAATGATGAGAAACTTGTTTTGATACTGAAAATAAACTCGCTCTTACCTACATTGAGATGGTTGCACGTGATCTGCTGTTGTCTCTAAAATAAAAGGCACACTAAGCATGCGAGTCTAATCTTTCTCTGTTGCTGCTAATTCTGAGTTGGTTTTTCCATGGAATTAAGCGACCCAAGTCCATAAATTCGCATTGTTTTCCCCAACAGTAAGCTTGGGTCCTGAAATATGTACAAAGTGGGGATTTTGAAATAGCACATTGTCCACGGAATAGATTTGTTTCCACCCACACAAGCCCTCGGTTAATGTGTTTGGAGGGTGGTGAACCTGAGTTACGCTTGACCCATCTTCAGTTTGCTTTTTAGAAGTTTTTTACAGGTTGCTTTACGTCGCATCGACACCGATAAGTCTTTTGGAGACAATGGGAAAGAAAAGGGCTAGGAATGGGAAGGAAGTGGCAGTCGCCTTAATTACGGCACAGCCCCAACATTTGCCTGGTGTGGAAATGAGAAACCAAGGAAAACCACCTTCAGGGCAGTCGACAGTGAGGTTCGAACCCACTAGCTCAGTTTGCTTTAATCCATTGAATATGCGAAGTACTCTTAGAGTTCCGTTGCTATCTAGCTCTCTCGACCCTTCGTTGTTTTCGCATTCCAAGTATCCCCAGGCTTGGAGGGTAGTATACTTTTATTTGACATGTTAGATGGAATATTTAATTCTCCACCCAGAATAATCCTGGCAGCGTAGTGTAGTCCGTTAGACGGTCCGCTTATATGCTCAAGGTGACCTGATCAAATCCTGGCACAGTAGGTTGACAATTAGAAGAGCTTAATTTGGGAGATTTTCGCATTAGTAGATTTATCTGGTACGTTCAGAAGCCCCATATCAAGATAAAATTACGAACTTCCTGTATCATTTAAGACCAATAGTAGACTGAAGGACGTAAAAGTAGGCTACTGATAAAATTATTATTATTATTATTATTATTAGACTATTATTATTATTATTATTATTATTATTATTATTATTATTATTATTATTATTATTATTGCACCCTTCACCCGATGATTTTGACGTCGATCTCTTCATCCTGAGTTCTGCCTCGGCTGCTCTGAAATAAAAAATACTCACTGTTGATGACCCTCTTCCTCAGGGGTGGTGACGTTCACTGGACTGTCGGGGTGCTCTCGCGATAGGGATATACGGTTACTAGGCTAAACTATGCTATTGAAATAAATAAACGATTGGTTCAGACTGAGGTTAATAAGTATACATAATTTATTATAAAGGAAAAAAAATGGCGATTAACATTTTTATGACATGTGACCAGTGTAAGTGACAGAGAAATCAACCACAAACCTAATAAAAGGCGAGTGATTCCATACCAGATGAAATTCAAAGTAGGATAACGATGGCTAAAATGACTTATCTCACTAATGAAATACACTCAAAAGTAATTAATCAAATGCAAATATCTTCAATGTAATCACGTCATTTACGAATGAATGACGCACACCAATCGTCCCTGTAACATTAACTCAATGGTTACTCATTCATCTGAATCTTACATGAATACTCTTAATGACATTGTTCAGTTAAAAACAACATTATTCTTTACCCTTTACGAAGTATTAATAGGGTTACACATATTCTATAACTTAGAACATTCAATAATTCCTGGGATTAAATAACTCCCTTTACCAACCTCATCTAAAATAAAATTACGTCAATCTGTACATTTATTTACTGATCTCTGATGGCTGAATGCCTCCATCCGACATTTCAAAGTTACTCGGAACAAAAATTGGTAATAAATGGCTATGTTAAGTTTACAAACTTAATGTTGATATCACTCTGTAAAATCATAAGATGGGAGGTCAATTACCTCAAGTTAAATTTGAGTATCTAATCAACTGAACAGCTATTGCATTTAAAACATTTCTACCTGACAAGTGTTGATCATATTCGGTCTCTCAGGGACCTAAATTGAGCATATCTAGACATGACAAAATATCTCTCACATATTCACTATTTCTGAATGAACTCTATTTACTTCAACACATAATCAAAAAAATATCATAAGGTATGCTGTTCAGCGATGTATAAATTATTATGCTTGCCGTTTAATATCTAATAAAAAGAGACTCTGAGATGTTGATTAGTTTTTTGGACGCGAGCTCTTATTACCCTAACCTTATATCGAACACCACGAAAATTATTCCGTCTTAATCACAGAAAAGCTATCTACAACTCAAATCACAGTCAGTCACCACCTATGCTAAATAAAAATTCAATAAAGAAAATACAGGACAAGAAAATAAAGGACAAGAATTTGCAAATATTCTACACTAATTTATATACACGCCGATTCACGCACATAGTCGAAACCAAGACAAGATTTAAGTAGACAGTAATTTACATAATTCTACACCGCGTGTTGATTTCAATGTCCAATGATACTTTCATTGAAATCAGCGGTGACCATGACCTGTATTTATGCTACTCATGGCTGTCAACCGCTCTAAAAAACTCAAATATCATCTCATGGCAGAATGAAGGCTAATACTCAAAATCAAAGATGGCGCAAAAGAAATCTCTCGGATGACGTTAATACAACCCCAATTACAGTGGATCTTGGCCACATCCCCATCTTTCTAAAATTTCTAAAGAAAAGGAAAACCATTTGATATTATTATAAAACATCATCTTATCTATGCTGCACGTGTCAGTGTGCCTTATTTATCCATCATGCAATTAAATGTTCGATGATTAGTTGTGCTGGCTGATCATTCAAACTTAGGCCTTTTACATCGTAGTATTGAGCATTTTCTTAACTTCCTAATTCTCCACATATTCTTATTAATCATATCGTCGAAGACATCAAATTACACTCATTGCCTCACTGCGCTATTTCCTCATATTCAGGGCTCCGCGCATTTCTTATATCTCTCTTCGTATTATCACTTATCTCACAGCTTAACAGTTGTATAAATTATTTCCTTCGTTACTCTCATCGTATATCACATGCTTTTCAGCTAAACCGCTGACCTAGAAATATCTCTTTTATTTCTCTCAGGATAAATTCACGACGAATACTTCTTCCTCATAACGGGCAAAACTATTGTTCAACCTTCCACAACCAATTCATCAACTTGGATGTAGCAACAGTAGCTTCTTTACTTTTATTCTTATTAAATCTTATTAAAAGGAAACAAACAATCTCAGTTGGTTTCCACGCCTACCTTGATCATTGGAGATCACGTAAAATATGCTAACATGACTATCACAATCCTTTGTTGTGGAAGATCAAGATCCTTTATGCCTGTGACGTTCGTTCTAAAACACGCTGTGTCCTAGACATCTTCCATTGCAATGTTTGCTCTTTCTAATTCATGGTGTACTTACTGAAGGCAAGGAGGTTATGACTTTCACTTGGAGAATGATTTTCTTTTCTATCCCGTCGAACCCCTTTCTTTCGTTTTATCCATTACTTTCATTATTATCATCCGTAATAATCCTCATTCACCGAGCAAGTGGTTGCACTGTTTGGGTCTCGCAGCTATCAGCCTGCATTCTGGAGATAGTGATTTCAAACCCCACCGTCGGTAGCCCTGAAGATGGTTTTCTGTGGGTTCCCACTTTCACACCAGGAAAAACATACATTGATTAAGGCCATGATCTCTTCCTTGTCACTACTAGCCCATTCCTAACCCATCTTCGCCATAAGGCCTATCTGTATCGATGCGACGTACACAAAATTGTAAACAAAAAGGCCTCATTCCTACCAACAAGGGAAATCATTGAGGTGTTACACTCCGATTCCGTTCAGATGTTTCACGCAGGCGGCTGTGGTAGTGCGTATTTCCCGAAGGAAAAACCATATGTTGCCACATTAATATTTAATATTCTTTATTTAACGTTGGAAGTTGTATAAATACGCACGGCGTAGCGCCGAGCAGGAGGTAGCTCGTGGCTGAGACAAGATTGAGAGGGATGAGTCAGTCAGTCGGCTGATAATTTAAGAGCAGCCTGAAAGACAACGTGAACATAAAAACGTCCACTTGGATGGTAGGGATTGAATCGGGACAGTGTCGATTGTTAAGTCATCATCATCATCATCTGTTTACCCTCCAGGTTCGGCTTTTCCCTCGGACTCAGCGAGGGATCCCACCTCTACCGCCTCAAGGGCAGTGTCCTGGAGCTTCAGACTCTTGGTCGGGGGATACAACTGGGGAGAATGACCAGTACCTCGCCCAGGCGGCCTCACCTGCTATGCTGAACAGGGGCTTTGTGGAGGGATGGGAAGATTGGAAGGGATAGGCAAGGAAGAGGGAAGGAAGCGGCCGTGGCCTTAAGTTAGGTACCATCCCGGCATTCGCCTGGAGGAGAAGTGGGAAACTACGGAAAACCACTTCCAGGATGGCTGAGGTGGGAATCGAACCCACCTCTACTCAGTTGACCTCCCGAGGCTGAGTGGACCCCGTTCCAGCCCTCGTACCACTTTTCAAATTTCGTGGCAGAGCCGGGAATCGAACCCGGGCCTCCGGGGGTGGCAGCTAATCACACTAACCACTACACCACAGAGGCGGTCTCGATTGTTAAGTACCGAACGTTATTCTTACGCCCACAGTTGTACTATACGGGCAGCTAAGTATTACGAATAATTCAGGCAACATCAAGCAAGCTTTCAGTTCTACGTCACTGTTGTTATCGTGATCATAGACACGCGACCTCCAGTTTTACGTTAAATCAGGGGATTTTAACTTTCACTGGTTAATTTCTCCTGATCGGGGCGTGGGTATGTATGCCGCTCTTAGCATTAGAGTTCATACAAGGTGGGCCCCAATCCTCAATGATGTGGAGGTCGTCAAATCATCAAATCAATCAATCAATACTGATCTGCATTTAGGGCAGTCGCCCAGGTGGCAGATTCCCTATTTGTTGTTTTCCTAGCCTTTTCGTAAATGATTTCAAAGAAATTGCAAATTTATTGAACATCTCTCTTGGTAAGTTATTCCAATCCCTAACTCCCCTTCCTATAAATGAATATTTGCCCCAATTTGTCCTCTTGAATTCCAACTTTATCTTCATATTGTGATCTTTCCTACTTTTATAAACGCCATTCAAACTTATTCGTCTACTAATGTCATTCCACGCCATCTCTCCGCTGACAGCCCGGAACATACCACTTAGTCGAGCAGCTCTTTTCTTTCTCTCAGTTCTTCCCAACCCAAACATTGCAACATTTTTGTAACGCTACTCTTTTGTCGGAAATCGCCCAGAACAAATCGAGCTGCTTTTCTTTGGATTTTTTCCAGTTCTTGAATCAGGTAATCCTGGTGAGGGTCCCATACACTGGAACCATACTCTAGTTGGGGTCTTACCAGAGACTTATATGCCCTCTCCTTTACATCCTTACTACAACCCCTAAACACCCTCATAACCATGTGCAGAGATCTGTACCCTTTATTTACAATCCCATTTATGTGATTACCCCAATGAAGATCTTTCCTTATATTAACACCTAGATACTTACAATGATCCCCAAAAGGAACTTTCACCCCATCAACGCAGTAATTAAAACTGAGAGGACATTTCCTACTTGTGAAACTCACAACCTGACTTTTAACCCCGTTTATCAACATACCATTGCCTGCTGTCCATCTCACAACATTTTCGAGGTCACGTTGCAGTTGCTCACAATCTTGTAACTTATTTATCACTCTATAGAGAATTACATCATCCGCAAAAAGCCTTACCTCCGATTCCACTCCTTTACTCATATCATTTATATATATATATAAGAAAACATAAAGGTCCGATAATACTGCCTTGAGGAATTCCCCTCTTAATTATTACAGGGTCAGATAAAGCTTCACCTACTCTAATTCTCTGAGATATATTTTCTAGAAATATAGCAACCCATTCAGTCACTCTTTTGTCTAGTCCAACTGCACTCATTTTTGCCAGTAGTCTCCCATGATCCACTCTATCAAATGCTTTAGACAGGTCAATCGCGATACAGTCCATTTGACCTCCAGAATCCAAGATATCTGCTATATCTTGCTGGTATCCTACAAGTTGAGCTTCAGTGGAATAACCTTTCCTAAAACCGAATTGCCTTCTATCGAAACAGTTATTAATTTCACAAACATGTCTAATATAATCAGAAAGAATGCCTACCCAAAGCTTACATACAATCCACGTCAAACTTACTGGCCTGTAATTTTCAGCTTTATGTCTATCACCCTTTCCTTTATACACAGGGACAACTATAGCAACTCTCCATTCATCTGGTATAGCTCCTCCGACCAAACAATAATCAAATAAGTACCTCAGATATGGTACTATATCCCAACCCATTGTCTTTAGTATATCCCCAGAAATCTGATCAATTCCAGTCGCTTTTCTAGTTTTTAAATTTTGTATCTTATTGTAAATGTCATTGTTATCATATGTAAATTTTATTACTTCTTTGGCCTTAGTCTCCTCCTCTATCTCGAAATTATCCTTGTAACCAACAATCTTTACATACTGCTGACTGAATACTTCTGCCTTTTGAAGATCCTCACATACACACTCCCCTTGTTCATTAATTAATCCTGGAATGTCCTTCTTGGAACCTGTTTCTGCCTTAAAATACCTATACATACCCTTCCATTTTTCACTAAAATTCGTATGACTGCCAATTATGCTTGCCATCATATTATCCCTAGCTGCCTTCTTTGCTAGATTCAATTTTCTAGTAAGTTCCTTCAATTTATCCCTACTTCCACAGCCATTTCTAACTCTATTTCTTTCCAGTCTGCACCTCCTTCTTAGTCTCTTTATTTCCTATTATAATAAGGTGGGGCTTTACGATTCCTTACCACCCTTAATGGTACAAACCTGTTTTCGCATTCCTCAACAATTGCTTTAAACCCATCCCAGAGTCTGTTTACATTTTTATTTACCGTTTTCCACCGATCATAGTTACTTTTTAGAAAGTAAGGGTCAGCTCAAAGAACCTGCACAAAGCCTATCCGGAGGGCGTACGCCATTATTATTAGCATTCCAACTGTACAAGAGTAATTCATCCCTTTTAAACTTTACCTTGACCGCTCACGTCTCGGCACATATTCCCACAACTTTCAACCGTAAATAAACAGCATTGGTTATTCATACGGGTACAAATGATTGTTCACTTTTGGAATGTACGCTAGCTGAGTTACCCACAAGCAAATCTTGTAAGTAGCATTCCTAGGTTGGATAATTCATGGCAATCGTTTTACACAGGAAGTAACCTACGTGAGACATTTCATATTGGCATTGCAAGCACAACTTAGTGAACATTCTCTGGGACCAGGGACCTATTCCATTCTCCATAACCAATTTTCTGTGATTTATTTTGCAATTAGAGTGATTTATATGGGTGCCGTCAGAACTAGAATCAGAATTCCAACTTCCTAGATAGGTGTAAGACCATTTAAACTTTACAGCTGGGCAAAGTGGCCCTGACGGTAGAGCCCTGGCCTTCTGACAATGAATCCAACTTGGTGGGTTCGATCTCGCTCAGTCCGGTGGTATTCGGAGTTGTTCCAAATAAGAGACTCTCGATTCGGTGGATTTGCTGGCACGTAGAAGAATCCTTGCGGGACAAACTTCTGGCTCCTCGGCGTCTTCGAAACCGTAAAGGTAGTTCGTGGGACGTAAAACCAACAACTTTATGTACTACTAGCGAATGTACCCGTGCTTCGCTACGGTATTCTACATTGTATTCGAATATCGACGTAAATAGTGTACATGCAGTAAATAAGATTGTTTTAAAATTGCATGTCTCTTAGCGTTATCCGAGAAAGAGCATGGGGAGGTCCCCGTACGTTGTTTCCAATGTAAAAAGTTTGTTATGTATTTGTGATATAACGGCAGGCTCACTTGTCTACTGCCATTCACAATCGAGTTGGGAAGTTTACATTATAATTGCAGGCCCCATTGCCTACTACGCGGACAGAATCGATTTGAGGAGTATCGTTAAAATGGCAGCCCCCTTTCCTACTTCCAGACAGATTACAGTTGAGGAGTTTTTATTATAATGGCAGGCAATTACCCTACTATCACTCGAAGTTGAGTTGTGCAGTTATCATTATAATGCCAGGTCCATTTTCCTACTTCCAGCTACCTTACTGCCAGTCACACCAAGTTGGTGAGTTTCCATCAAAATAGCGGGCCACTATGCCTAATGCCAGTCACATTTTAGATGAGGACATTTCTTTATAATGGTGGGCACCCTTGCCTACTGCCAAACACAATCGGGTAGGGGAGTTATAAACAACAACTGAATGCTCACTTGCCTTCTGCAAGTCAAATCGAGAAGGGAACTATTCATTACAATTGTAGGCCTTCATTACACAGGAGTTGGAGAAGGAACCCTTTCCTACTGCCAGTCAAAGTCGGTGTGGGGAGTACTGATTACAATATCAGACCCACCCTTTCTCGATAGCTAAAAATCGACATCAGTGAATATATATAGATCGACATACGAAAGTATATGCGTGTTTACAATATTGAAGACCTTCATTTACAGATTAACTGCTACTAAACGTACGTCATATCGACAAAGGATTATACCATAAGACACGCCGGATTTAGTGGCCTAAATGGCTGGTCCTATGATATGTCATCTATTCTTGGGTCAGATTGAGTTAGAAACGTGGAACAGGGTAAAGGTTTGGTAAGATTATCTCACATTACATTACCTTTCGGATAATTATGTGACAGCTACATACATAGCATTTGGCTCACATATGCCTACTGGGTGGGCCAATTTTCGTGAAGAGTATGATGATTCTGTATTTCATATATGTAACTGAAAGTATGAATTATGCATGTGAAAATTCCAAATTGACTTAACATCGATTAATAGAGAAAAATCAAACGTAAATGGGATACAGATACGGCAAAAGTCAAAAGACCAAGGTTGTAGATCATTCCAAATTGAACGGAGATTGTGCAATCCGTTATGTGATAGGAATTTCCGAAGGTCTGCACCATCATTAAAATTGCCTGCATATTTCGATATTCTTCGGGGATAAAAAGTGAAAAATGTAATGATCTGGGATGTATTCCGTTCGTTACAGACGAAAAGGTATAATTTTGTCAAATTTCAATTATCTTCTTTTTTTTCTTCTGGCAGACTATGCCGCAATCTGGATTTTGGGCGAGGCGGGTAAAAATTAGGACATTCAGGAAACTAAACCAAAAATTATGGAGATGATCATTATTACCCCTTATAACGGAAAGCTGTACGAAAATTTCGCCAAAATAGTCAGTGTAGAGGCACACAGTCGTTACGATTTGATTTATATAGATAAGGAATCTGCTCCATGTAAAAAACCTTTTGGGCTATGTCCGCTGGACTTAACCTGCAAAACTGACCATTTATGAAAAATGCACATGAAGAAAAAGGTTTAGAGGTGGAATTCCATCACGTTTGGTCGATTTCCAGTTAGGTTGGTCTTGTTCTGTATATATTGTGGAAGAGTAAAATCACCATTTCGGTTCCCTATAAACCGCCAGTCCATTCCGGAACATGAAATGTTATTTACGTTTAAAACCTACCTTTGGGCAGGTGGATGCTAAATATAAATTTTGGTTCGAATGTCTTCAGTAGTTTTCAAGTTGTAAGGAATACGCTTTACACGCACCCGCTCGTGAGTTAAGTCCGATGGGACTTGTACAGAAAAACGGTCCGTTAATGATATCTCCCTTATTAATCCTCGTATCGAAATGATGCACATGAGAAAAAAAAGTTTATAAATTAATTTCTACCAAGACAGGTAGATTTAAATTAACGTTGGTTGTGTATATTTTGTGGAAGTGCAAAATTACTGTTTCGGTTTCGTATAAACCCCCAGTCAGTTCAGGGATTTTGAAACAATATTTTCCCTAAAACCTATCAAGGACAGGTGTATTCTAAATATGAGTCTTGGTGGAAATACATCCAGTAGTTTGTAGCACTCGCGTACATACGGCGTAATTAAGGAAGAAAATAATACAGTTAAGAAAGTTGAAAGTAATAGAAAATGGATTATAACTGAGGACAGCCGGATAACGACAAATATGTAAATGCCAAGTTAACGTATTGGAAAATCAAATCCCCTCAATAAATTATGCTAGTGTGTGTTATGGATATAATAAAGCGGTAACAGAGGAGAAATTTAGATCCAGTGATTCCTAGGTAAACAAATAGTAAGAAGATGACTAATGGTGTTATTACCTAATCTATTCGAGGGCGGTTATAACATCCAACGATATTCCGCCAATATCCCGCAGATAGGCCGATTGACGCCTCTCTTGCCTTCTACCCGAGGAACAACCACGAATTTAAAAGCATGATGAGGAAAATGGCAATACGTTACTTCCCTGCTGGCATGCAGTCAGAGACGTTGCCTTGGTAACCTGTAGGTTCGTTGTCGGTCTGTCGGTCACTCAATGCAGAGCATGATACCAGCGGAAAATTGTAAATTTCTCCGTCATGTGAAGAGTAAGGTAAATTATGAACATAACGAAAGTTGTTTATAATGAAGAGACGTTTCACGTACGGTAAACTAAGTTTACAGAAAATCAATAGTATAAGAGAAAATGGAGGAAAACCATTCTGTTTTTCCTGTAAAACCCCGTCTATTGAAATATTTTAAAATAATATGCATACAGAAACCTTCCCCGGGTGGAGTATACTCTAAATATGAAGTTTAGTTGAGATCTATCCAGCCGTTTCGAAGTGATGGTGGAAAAACCATTCAGGTTTTCCTATAAACCCCCCGTCTCTTCAAACATTTTAAAATGATATGCATATCGAATCCTTCCGCGGGATGATTGTACTCTAAATATGAATTTTGGTTGTGATCTATCCAGCCGTTTCGACGTGATGGTGGAGAAACCATTCTGGTTTTCCTATAAACCCCCCGTGTATTCAAACATTTTAAAATGATATGCATATCGAAACCTTCCCCGGGATGAGTATACTCTAAATATGTAGTTTGGTTGAGATCTATCCAGCCGTTTCGACGTGATGGTGGAAAAACCATTCTGGTTTTCCTATAAACCCCCCGTGTATTCAAAGATTTTAAAACAATATGCATATCGAAACCTTTCCCGGGATGAGTATACTCTAAATATGAAGTTTGGTTGAGATCTATCCAGCCGTTTCGACGTGATGGTGGAACAGACAAACAGACAGACAGACAGACAAACAGACAAACAGACAAACAAACAGACACGAAACGTAAAAACCACCGATTCGGTCTTGAGTTGACCTAAAACGGATAAATATCTGAAAAATTGGCAAAACAAAAGAAATTACAGACAGCGGACCCCCTACAATTTTATTTATATAGATTAAACATAACAGCTGTGTGTTCAACGTTAACTCGTCTTGGGCGAAATAGTGTATGCTGTACTTTGAAATACGAGGGCCACTTTAAATGACATCTCCCTTAAAGCTGTGCCAGATTTCTGAAACACGATGATACAGCTCGCATTTGAAGTCAAAATAATAAATTTCCGCTATATCCAAGTTAGGGCTTCCTTCCGTCACGCGTCGACATTCTCACTGGGAGACATTTACTAGAATAACATAGTTCCAGATCGTCAGAAACAGAGGAGAGCGTGTTAGTTTATTGTAAATAAACTATTGTCATACAGGAAATGTATAATATTTCTTATTTGTTACAGTTATTTATGCCTTTTATTACATTATGCATTATCATACGATAATTCGTATTATCCGTATTGATGATCCCTTAATCTATTATTTAAAATCAAGGAAGGGGTGCTCCACCTCATCAGTACATAAAGATATAATTTCAAATATTACGTTTTTCACATTAAAACTCTAGTACTAAATTACGTACCTGAGGTGGGTCATCTCAGCTAGATACATAAATAATTCTTAAAACCTATAATTTCACTCTTTAAGATAGTTTAAAAGTACAAAATATCACAGTTTGTTGCTGTCCGTAAAAGTGTTGACAAGGCTGGTAAAACAAGACTTGCCGGGCTGAGTGGCTCAAACGGTTGAGGCGCTTGCCTTCTGATCCCAACGTGGTAGATTTTGATCCTGGCTCGGTCCAGTGGTATTTGAAAGTGCTCAAATACGCCAGCCTCGCTTCGGTAGATGTACTGGCAGGAAAAATTACTCCTACGGTACTAAATTGCGGCACCTCGGCATCTCCGAAAACCGTAAAAATAGTTAGTGGAACGTAAAGCCAGTAACATTACTAAAATAGGACTTAATATTACTATGCACCAGAAAATTATAGATTATCATTAGATCTCAGTGGTGCTTTTATACCCATTTTGAACGTTACCAGCATTCATTTAAAATTCTAGATGCTAAACAGTGTTATATATTCTATGAATATCATGTATGCAATCGTTCATATTTTGTTCTTATTTTCATTCTTTCATTTTCCTTTACCACTTTTTTATTGTAAAAATATTGTGTTTTGTTTAGAACTCCGACAATTTTGTGGAATGCTTCCTCCCTTTCTTTATTAACCTCAAATTGACTATCAAGATACAGTATGTGACTGTTAAGCACCTCTGTCTTCCTACGGGCTCTTAACAGATTTGCCTCCTTCATTGTTCCTCTACAGAACAAAAAATAATTCTCGTTATCATTCTTCGATAGTTAATATCCGTTAACCATCACACCATGCCACAAGTCTTTCTTTCCTTAATGTCATCTTTTTATTGTTTTCACAGTTTCCTAGTAATGTTGTTTTGCTCTTATGTTGAGACATACTATCTTCTATTTGCTAATGGTTTCACATCGCACCAACACACTGAAGGTTTTCGGTGACCCCTGAATTCGCCTGGACTGCCAGAATCCTTTTAGGTTCCTAATTAGGCGTGACACAAATTCGCGGCGCGTATGGTGGCATTTGGACCAAGTTCACAGCTACGACACCCGTACCATGCAGCCATCTCCCGCGGTAAATGATAATATGTTCCTTAGTGATTTTCATTTTGAACAGTTACCTTCTTATTCAGTATTTTTCCTTCATTTAAAATCCCTTCATACCAGCAATTCCTTAATCGAATTCTGTCCTTCAACATTTTTACCCCACGAACCTACTACGCTGGCGTAGCAGTGGGAGAGGTGATACTCCCAAGTGGCGCGTCCCAGGTGCCGGATAGGGGGTCCTAACCGGCTTGCCGACGGACTTGAGGGAAATAAAATACCTCTCGCGAACTAAACACACAACCCCCTGTGGGTGGGGAACGCAGATGAAGAAAAAACTCACGTATCCCCTGCCTGTCGTAAGAGGCGACTAAAAGGGGCGACCAAGGGATGATCAAATTAGAACCATGATACTACTTGTAATTAGTACCACCACGCAGGGAACACCATAGGTCGCATTTACTTGCGCGTAGTACCACTATGTTAGGTACCATATAGGTTTGTGATTAGTAGCAACAGAGTGCGTTGCCGGGTTCTACACTCCCTGTGATTAGTACCACTTTAGGGGCGACACCATGGTTCTGGCTTGCCTATGATTGGTACCCACTATGTGAGGAACACCACAGGATAGTGCGGGTCCCTGTGGTTAGTACACGCATGTGATGAACACCATAGGTTTGCGTTGCCTGTAAATGGCATATCCGAAACACCATAGGACTCTATTCCATGTGCGAATTTCATTACCTGTGAGTAGTGCCATACTGTGTGGAATGCCGCGAGTCTACGCTCCTTTTGAATAGTACCGCAACATCGCAAATACCCTGGTTCTGCTTTCCTATCGATAAGTACTATTATGAGGGGCCGATGACTTGGATTTTGGACCCCTCTAGACTGCAAGCATCATCCATTCAGTATTATGCAATATACGCAGTCCCTTGGTCAGTAATACTATTGTTTCACGACAGTTTCTATGAATGCGAGACATTGCGGGTCGGATCCACTGATTGTTTTAAATTCATAACCATCCATTCATTCTTCGTCCTCACGTTGTGAATTCTGGTCAGTGGAGGATTTTGGACTTTTAATTTGTCATGCCATTTCGTCTCATTTCGTACCATTGGAGGCCGATGACCTGGATGTTAAGCCCCTTTAAACAACAATCATCATCATCATCATCATCATCATCATGATCATCGACCGAGCTCGATAGCTGCAGTCGCTTAAGTGCGGCCAGTATCCAGTATTCGGGAGATAGTAGGTTCGAACCCCACTGTCGGCAGCCCTGAAGATGGTTTTATGTGGTTTCCCATTTTCACACCAGGCAAATGCTGGGGCTGTACCTTAATTAAGGCCACGGCCGCTTCCTTCCCACTCCTAGTCCTTCCCTGTCCCATCGTCGCCATAAGACCTGTCTGTGTCGGTGCGACGTAAAGCAACTAGCATCATGATCATCAACAAAATTTTTACATTGTATCTCAGTAATCGTGTGTACATGTTTCTTTTCTCACACTCGAATGGGGTCGCGGGTGCAAATTTTGTCGCACATGTAGATTTGGTCGCGTTTCATGGCCGCATGCTCTTCCTGACGCCAACTGTATGTGGCAGGATGTATTCGCTATTGCGTGGAGGATGGTAGTTCAGTGCGGTGTCTTGTGATGTCAATGTATAGAGAAGTGTGTCGTGAGAAAATCACACCGAGCGAGTTGGCCCTGCGGTCAGGGCTGTGCAGCTGTGAGCTTGCATTCGGGAGATTGTGGACTCGAATCCCACTGTCAGAAACCCTGAAGATGGTTTTCCGTGGTGTCCCATTTTCACACCAGGCAAATGCTGGGGCTTTACTTTAATAAGGTCATGACCGCTTCCTTCCCATTCCTAGCCCTTTCCTATCCTATCGTCGGCATAAGACCTATCTGTATCGGTGCAACGTAAAGAAACTTGTAAAAAAATGGGAAAACGAGAAAATCACAAACATCCTGCCCCCAGGTCAAAGGAATTAATCAGACTATATTAACCGGGTTATAACATGGACTCAGCCGGGAGTCGAACTCAAGGCCCTCTAAACCGAACAACGTGAACGCTTATAATTCATCCAAGGAGCCGTGTAAATATTTCATCTGATGTTAGTAAGGTAAGTTCAATATTTCCCTCCCGTTTCCCTTGTTTAACTTAGCCGGTATAATTATAACCTGTCAAAAAGTTAGCCTTATTGACATTGTGATCCATCCTAAGACATAGGGGAGAGTCCTACAGTACCGGCCGGCTTCCAGTACCGGCCATTGCTGGTTCTCGTTTTAGGTGCTATATGGCAGTAGCTTACAGGTACCATATGAAGGATGCTACATTCCCGCGTGTCATACTTTGGGGGTTTCGTTTAGCGTTAAGTCTTGTGTGAGATGTGTGTGTTGTACATTGGCCGGCTTACGATCGCGCGCGAAAAGTTATTTTCAAGCCCCAGGTAATCTATTTCCAGGCAAGCTGTTGATTTTGTTTTTACTTATATATTATATACTTTCCTTGAGGACGCTATAGCTGGTAAGAGTTTCACGACATCGTCTCTTAAACAATATCCAGCTGAGGAAGTTCCTTCACGTGAGTTTCGTACAGTACTGGCCAACCATATGTCTTCCAGTACCGGCCAATAGGACTTTAAAAGAAATAAAATTATATCCACTTCTTATCACTTTTCATAGTGAAATGACAGAGAAATGGGGTAAAATACAATGAAAATGGATCGAGGACGGGATGAAGATGGCACTGAACTAAATTATTTCTAACAAAATGACTGCAGAGCAAGCTGCTGAGGCTTTTTGTGCGCCAAGAAGTACGTTAAGAGTTCGTCTGAGAGCACTTAGAGTGGGTGTGGCTGTGGATCTAACTCCTCAGATGGGAAGAATTAAAAAATCCTTTTATTACGATATGTAAAATCAGTTGGTTAATTATATGAAGGATCTAGAAAATCTTCATATCTTTGGTCAGGAAAAAAATGTAGAATTAGCAGCTTTATTATGATTATTGTGTGAATACTAAGGAAATGGAAGAAGACATATCATGCATTATTTGTTGTGACTCATTGGATCAAGAATGGGTGCAGTGTACCAAATGCAAAGACTGGGAGCATGTTGGATGTGTAGACCACGGAAATATTTTGTATTTTATTTTAATTATTGCAAAAATTAAACCAAACTTGAATTTAGTGGATGCCAATTCCAATAATTATGTGTTGTCGAGTTCTTTCTGCATTTGTTTGATATTAGTAATGTATTAGACATATATATCTTAGAAAATAGTAATTGGCCGGTACTGGAAGAAGATTTTTGTAGTCCTTGGAAATTAAGCTTTGTTGTATTTTTAAATATTATTAACTTTTGGTAAGATTTTATGGAAATCACACCCTTACATTGAAAAAGCATTTAGTAAAGTACAAGATTATTGTATGAAAATCTCATACCGTAGAGCATTTTATATTTTATAAGGAAAAAAGTTAAGGTGACCGGTACTGTAGGACTCTCCCCTACTGTATATAAATTTCGAGATAAACCAGAGTTTGTTAGCTCTAATGATCAAGGCACGTTATTGTCGTCGGTCGGTGGTCGCTTGGTTCAGTGAGCGTGTGAAGTGTACCGGCAAAGAAGGAGCCGCTCAAGACATCTGAGAATTGCTACGCTTAAAGTGCCAGTTTTGACTGTCAATACCAGAACCATCAACAGCGTCTGCATGTTATTCCGGCTGACACATGACGGGGGGATGATCTCATTGGCGGGAGGTGCGCTCCACCCACGCGATCGATAGTGAGTAGGGCACTCGCACACTAATGCTCATCATTATCCCTAAAATGAGCTTCTCACGCAGTTATAACTAAACCCCACGTTTCTAGGACGCTATCATCCAATAGATATGATGCCACAATGCAATACTTGCCTTGCATTTGTGTTAAACACAGATATTAACGCAAACTGGACAAATCACAAATTTAGAAGTTCGGGCTGAAGAGTCCATGAGTAAGTTTACTGTTTTCCTACTTCTAAATAATGCATTCAAGTTATGAATAGAAGATATTTCATCATTTAATGTGGTCCAGTCTTTAATTTTTAATTTGATGGATTAATGTCTCACTAGCTAAATCTGCGATGTTTCGAAGATGTGGAAATTTTGTCCCACGGGTCATTTTTATGGGCCGGCAAATCTGCCGACAAGGGTATTGTCTAGACCCGTATCTGAGTACCTTCAGACACTACTGGACTGAGCCGTAATAGGACCCACAACTTGGACTCAGAAGGCCAGTTCTCTACTGTCTGAGACAATCAATAATAATAATAATAATAATAATAATAATAATAATAATAATAATAATAATAATAATAATAATAATAATGGTAAGGTAAGGGTTATTCTGCTCGAAGGCAGGTCCGAACCTCCGCAGAGGTGTTCCTGAGCCGGAGTTTACGTGCGGTAGGGTGGCCAGTTCCTTTCCGCTCCTCCATTCCCTTACCCCCCACCAACAGCGCGTGGCAACCCATCCATCTCCTGACCACGCCCAATGTTGCTTAACTTCGGAGATCTCACGGGATCCGGTGTTTCAACACGGCTACGGCCGTTGGCAATAATAATAATAATAATAATAACAATAATAATAATAATAATAATAATAATAATAATAATAATAATAATAATAATAATAATAATATTATTATTATTAATAATATTAATAATAATAATATAATCAACAGTATTAAAATTTATATCCGTCGTTTCATTATAGCCACCTTTCTGCACGACGTTTTCTTTATTTGTCCATTTTTAATCATACTAAGAGTGCTAAAAGTAATTAATAAACCGGGCGAGTTGTCCGTGTGGGTAGGGACGCGCAGCTGTGAGCTAGCAACCAGGAGATATTGGGTTTGAAGCTCTGTGGATGGTTTTTCGAGGTTTCCTATTTTTACACCACGCAAATGCAGGAGCTGTACCTTAATTAACGCCACGGCCGCTTCTGTCCCACTCCTAGCCCGTCCTTTTCCCATCGACGCGTTGAGATCTGTGTCGGTACGACGAAAAGCAAATTGTAGAAAGAGTGAGTAATAAACAGAGTGATGTTTTTGTAGTGGCCACATTACGCACACGTTGTCTAGTTTGTCGTAGTCATTGATGCGTCCTGCTTGTCATTTGATTTCTGCCGGTAGGACAGGTACAAAATATGCATTCTATTTTTCTTTCTCTTCTTCTACTCGTAAAGATTATATGAAAGGTCTGCGAACGTGAGATTTGTATGTTCCTCAATTAAACTTGTTATAATGGTAGACTCGTGGTCCGACTCGTTGGCTGAATGGTCAGCGTATTGTCCTTCGGTTCAGAGGGTCCCGGGTTTGATTCCCAGCCGGGACGGGGATTTTAATCGCTTCTGATTAATTCTTCTGGCTCGCGGACAGCACATTACACTACCAACCACCACAGAAACACGCAATAGTGATTACATCCCTCCATATAGAGTTGGCGTCAGGAAGGGCATCGGCCGTAAAACAGGGCCAAATCCACATTTGCGACGCAGTTCGCACCCGCGACCCCACAGGTGTGTGAAAAAGCGGTAGGCAAAGAAGTAGATAATGGTAGACTCGTGATATGAAAAGCATTTGGACTGAACGTGCTGCCCGCGTTTTTCAGTTCACGTTCATGAACTTGCATACAGGAGATGGTACGTTCGAACGACAACGTCGGTACCCGTCAAGATGGTTTTCCGTGGTTTACCATTTTCACACCAGCCAAATTCTGCGGTTGCTCCTTAATGAAGACCGCGGTCGTTAATTTCCCAATCCTAGCCCCTTTTCTTCCTAGCGTCGTTGAAGAAATTCACGGTGTTAGTGTGATATTAAAACATTAACAAAGCAACTGTACTTACATGAATGTTCATGAATCTTCTTTAATTATCATGGGATGTGAAATTTCCCCCTTTTCTGAAGTCATTATCTGGAAAATAACTGCGAAATGCCCTGTTTGTTCGCTTCTGTAGCATCAGCGTCACCATCGTCGTCTGGTATTCGTACTTACAACACAAGATGTCATCTTCGTCATTTTTGTATGTATACCAAGCAAAATGCCACGAATATAATCGTCCGAAAACTTACAGCTCGTCATCTGGGCATTGCTGAAGTTGTTTATTTCTGGTGAGATAGGTAATTGCATGCTGGGTGAAACAGCAAGTTGTCGATAGTTCGCGAGTTGTTGAAAACTTCATGGATTGGAAGCATATAAGGAAATAAAACCGATATTCTTCTGAGTAAGAAAATGTTTAACCGATCTGTTTTATCCTCTTTTTAAATCTACTATTCATTCTTCGTCAAATCTACTAGTTTCCGCGCACGAGCTGAACGAACACCTTCGCTGCCAACCAGTATTTTGAGCTTGTCGACTTCAGTGGCTCAGTTGGTTAGTTGATAACATTCTGTCCGAAACTTAGAGGGATTTACTTTGGATGAGGGTGGTGGTATTTTGAGGTGTTCAAATAAGACAACTCCTTGCCAAAGGCTTCCGGATCGCTGAAGATATTCCTGGAGAACGACATTCCCAGAGTCCCGGTGTCCGTTATGGCTGTAAGCAGTTAGAATGGTCTTTAAGGTTTAGCTTAGAGTAATTTACTGTAATATGATACCTGTTGTTTTCTAAGTAACATGTGGGGAATGTTTGAAATTCCATGTTGGACAATCCGATAAATAATTCAACTCAAGGAAAAATCAGTATTTGTCGACCACTTATTACGCAAACAGGGATTTTTAAAAATTCCCCACATGACCCCTGAACATCCCTAGAACAGTATGAAAAAGAAAAATCACGCACCTTTCCCCTCAAGTCATCTACATTATGGAAGAAGAAAACACCATGGAGAACCATTAAGAGCCATGAAGCACGTTCATTAATGCTATGCTGTTAAAGAAAAACTCGTGTCTTCTTCTCAAGGCGATGCATCTCCTTTCAGGATCACCTCCAATGGAAGTGAGCTGCTCTCCTGTCAGTCTTAAATATCTGGCAGTATCGGGAATAGAGTTCAGCTCTTAGAGGACTGCAGCTAATAACGCTAACTTTACGGATGCGGACAATGCTGGTACCTAACATTTTGAAGAAGATACGAGATATTTTATTTACTTTTGAAAAACATTTACTGATTTCAGATTAGCTGGATGCATAATGTCGGTATCCCAGAACGTGCAATTAATAGTATTCTGCTATTCAACTGGAGTGAATATAGGAATTTCTGAGGTAAGTTGTTCTTAGGACAGCGATGATATGTTCCTGTGACCATAAGTTCTCCATAAGATCTCGTAAGTTCTCCATCTTGTCCTAACATAGAATAAGACCTAGCGCAAATGGCCAACTCCAGGCATAGACCTCCTCTGTATCAAGCTGAGTCAGTGAATTTACATTTGGCGTGAACTATTCCACGAGCTCAGAGGAAAAGGTCCGTTTAAGTGGCACTGAGGGGCGTTGCACTGCTATCGAGGTTATTTGTCAAAGTATTACTGGGTTCTTCTCTGGACTCTCCTAGAGGCTTATCCTTGGTATCAACTCTTTTTTACAATAGGGTTACGTCGCACCAACGTCGATGGGACAGGAAAAGACTAGGAGGGGAAAGGAAGCGGCCGTGGCCTTAATTTATAGCCCAAGCATTCGCCTGGTATGAGAATGGTAAAATAGGGGAAAAAACATCTTCAGGACTGCCAACAGTAGGTTTTGAATTCACTATCTCCCAAATGCAAGCTCACAGGTGAGCGCCCCTAACCACACCGCCAACTTGCTCTGTTACAAACGTTTTATGATGATTGATTTGATTGATGTTTGTTGTTTAAAGGGGCCTAACATCGAGATCATCGGCCCCTAATGGTACGAAATGAGACAAAATGAAATGAAAAATGAAAAGTCCGAATTCCTCCACTGACCAGAATTCAAAGCGTGAGGACGAAGAATGAATGGATGGATTGATATGAAGTTAAAACGATCAGTGGATCCGACCCAGAGTGCCTCACATGGACAGAAGCTGGCACAAAATAATAGTAGTACGTACCAAGGAACTGCATCTGTACCACGATGCTGAATCGATTAGAATATGCTCGTTCTCGAAACAGGTCCAAAATCCAGGTCATCGGCCCTCATAATGGTATTTACCGCTAGAAAAGTAGAACCATGGTATTTCCCATGTTGCGGTACTAATCAAGAGTAGCGTAGACTCGCGGTATTCCATACATTATGGTACGACTCACAGGTAATGAAATTCGCACATTTATTAGAGACCTAATGTGTTTCGCACATTGCGGCGCCCTTGACAGGCAACGCAAACCTATAGTGTTAATCACCTAAGTGTACTAACCACAGGGACTCGAACTATTCCGTGGTGTTCCTCATATAGGGGGTAGTAATCATGGGCAAGCTAGAACCATGGGTTCCTTCATCCGATGGTGTCGCTCATATAGTGCTACTAATCAAAGGTACTGTAAAAGCCGTCGTGCCCACGTTCGCTACTAATCACAAACCTACTTGGTACCCAACATAGTGGTAGGCGTATTACGCGCAAGTAAAGGCGACCCATGGTGTTCCCCGCGTGGTGGTACTAATCACAAACCTACTTGTACCCAACATAGTGGTACTACGCGCCAGTAAAGGCGACTCATGGTGTTCCCCGCGTGGTGGTACTAATCACAAACCTACTTGTACCCAACATAGTGGTACTACGCGCCAGTAAAGGCGACTCATGGTGTTCCCCGCGTGGTGGTACTAATCACAAATAGTTTCATGGTTCTAATTTGATCATCCTTTGGTCGCCCCGTTTAGTCACCTCTTACTACAGGTAGAGGATACCGTGGGTGTATTCTTCATCTGCGTCCCCCACCCACAGGGGGTATAAACGTTTTAAACTGGGCTCACACATACCCCATTGCCAATAATGACACGGTGGCTTTGGTGAGCAACTCGCATCAAAATCGAGCAAATGTCAACGAATATAGTGGTGTGTGTATGTCTATCCCTTAGTTCCGTTTGATAAGGGATCGGGGATGAGTTTAGTTGCAAATATATGGCATGCTTTTACGGCCCGATGCTCTTCTTGACGCAGCCTATGTGGAGGAACTACTAAGGGTGAAAATCGGCCGTGGCCTATGATTAGGAACTGTTCCGGCATTTGATTGAAAGGGAAAATGAGGAACCACAGAAAGCCATTTTCTGGGCAGCCGACGGTTGGGTTCGATTCCACTCGTCTCCCTAATGTAGAGCTTGGCTCCATAGCAGTAGAGCGTCAACGTGCGTGGACATTCCGCTCGGGTAACGAATATAGTAGAAAGTTTTACAAATATTACAGCAAGCCATATAGGCTTATAAAGAAAATGGAACTAGAATAGGCGCACGTAACAGGCGTGATGAGAGAGATTCATTCACTGACCTCTCACCAAGGCAATGGTTCGAATTTCGACCAATGCATGTGGAATTTTTAAAATGTAAAGTCACGTTCTTTTGAATCGGATTCCACGTAAAAGCAGAACGTCCCGTGGCTATGATCATATCAGCAGTCACGTTAAACAACAAGTGAGCTTGTTTCCTAGGAACACGTATCATATACAAACTGACAGGTAAGCATGGAAAAAAGGCAGAAACAGGAAGAAGAGACCATGACAAACGGGAAAACAAAAACTGGACAATCTACTCTTCTTACACTTCCGTCTTCACACGAATAGGCTCTTTCTTAACCAGCCCCACGATCTTTCTGCACACATTCTTTTATAAACATCGTCGAGCTGATTTCTGCCTGCAGGTTCATCAGGAGACTGGCTATTAACATTCCTGGAGATATCATCTTGACAGATCATTATTCTTGATGTGGGAAATGTAGGATCTAAGGAAACACGGCCAATCCCAGGAAAATGAGAGACAAAGAGATAGTTGTGAATATCGTTGACTAAAGATAAAGTAAGCCCAATAGGTCAAAGGAACAAACAAGTGACTAAGGGCTGCAGATAGCGGAAAGAGAGTACTACTGAGGGGGAGCTAATGTTCAGTTTCCTACTAAATTCGGAGATCAGCCACGTCATTGCAAATTCAAAATCGTCTCGTAGGTAGGTGTAAATAAAAATGTTCCTGAATGCACATATTACGGATTCCACTACCTTACTCTACACAAGATGGTGAACAAGTCGGACCTTCCTTCATTATGTATAATCGCTCCAAACAGGAAAGAGCGCATGGTACTGTATGATCCTCTCATTAAATATTTTGTCATGCTTAATTTCAACTATTATCAAAATGCACCTCTCATGTAGATACATACCCTGTGGATGTCCACAGTGCTCCGAGCAAGTGGGTGTGCGGTTAGGGTCACATAGCTATCAGCTTGCATGCGGGAGATAGTGGGTTCGAACCTCAATGTCGACAGTACTGTATATGGTTTTCCATGGTTTCCCATTTTCACGCGAGGCAAATACTGGGACTGCACCTTAATTAATATCACGATCACTTTTAACTCTTATCCCTTTCCAATTCCATCGTCGCTCTAAGAGTATCTGTGACTGTATTTTATTTATAACTTCATAAAAAGTGTGCGGATTGTCTTCGTAGAATAAATTCCTCTGTTAAGACTACTCCAGTGATGCAAAATACACATATATTTTGTGCGTACAGGAAGTAAATATTTCCTGGAATAAAACGGTGCCTATCTATTAAAATGAAACATTTATTTTATATCTTGAAACCGGGATGATGAAGAAAACCTGAACATTCTGAACTCCAGTCTCGACTCTTTTAAGTGTTAATGCAAACATTGAAGTGAATTCAGACCTCATCATTAAAGAAATAAGCTATTGTCAGCAGCAGACATCCTTAAAAAAAAATGCAAAATCATACCTATACCCCCAAGTCGAAGTCCGTAATTTTCTACATCGTTGTTGTTTTGCTGTGTTTGAGTTCAAGTAACGTTGGTGCTTTCCACGCTTACGTTTTAGGTGTAGGCTACCTGCTACTGCTCTTATATGAACTGCGATTGATCGATCGCCTCTCTTTTATTAAATGATGATGCTTGTTGTTTAAAGGGGCCTAACATCTAAGGTCATCGGCCAATCTTTTATTAAAAATGATCCGTTAATCTATTTTCTTAACTCACTTAATGATTGCTTTTTAAGATATTAATGCTCCTAGATATTCAATACAAAATTTACGCGATTGACTTGAATTAACTCTTCGTCTAATATCGTCATAGAGTATTATTATTTCTTCTACACTGTAGCGTTACATAAATTCTCCTTACAGATCTGCACTCGATAAAGGTCTGGAGTCATATGATTATATGAACCTGGTCAGACCATACAGAGACAGCTTGATGCAATCTGCACATTTTGCTTCACATGTGTAAGTATTTACGAGGAGAGAGGAGATCTATTTGGTCGTAGAAAGTAGAATATCCTCTGAAGTCTGATTTAAACACGGGAGTGCTTACCGTTCTGTCATAATTATCTGAGATTAGTTGAGAGTGCTTTTGTTCCATTCTACAGGAGCCGTTAAAACGCCGCTCATTGGCCGCGCCTTCGAACATCTCCTGGCTAATAAGACGGAAAAATTCAATTGCGTCTACACGGGAGTTCTCACGGCGGGCTTCGTTTGCGTTTAAAAAGTTACGGGCGGTGAAAACACCTTCGAAGGCGTTTGCAGCAGCTAGCGGTAGGAATGCGAACCAATCTACACGTGAAAGGAACAGGCTGTTGAACAGCGTCCACAGTATCTGTCGTCTGCGTGCTGTGTTTCGTTCCTCATCGAAAATCAAACAACGCCCACCGTTTTCTAACGTTCAGGCCAAAGACTACAGCAATCGCGAAATGAAGTCAATGTGTTGCCGAAGCAATGTATGATGACTGGAAGATTGGAGTGTCGTACCCCTCGCTATGAAGGATATGAGAGATAAGATTGTTTTATTTAGAAATTTTAATGAATATATGAGCATGTAAACTGCCTTTGCTGCTTCGGTCGTCCAGGGTTAGCATGCCTGGCTCTTACCCGGTGGTCCCAGGATCAATTCCCAATGAAGTCATTTCAGCTCTCATTAATTCCTCTGATGATGTTGGTATCAGTAAAGACGTCTGGCCGTAAATATTATAAACGTAGAAACTCATCTCACCTCATCTCCACCCCTGTTGTAAAGGGAATAATAAGGAATGATAATTAATTCAATGGGAAAGAATTCGTATTAAACGTACTACTGTAGTTATTTACTTTTTTAAGGTATGATAGCTTAGTATATTTTTGAGTGTGAACATTCAATATTAAAGTATAAAAGGGCATTTTAATTAAAAATTCATTGTTACTGTTCAGTGTGTGTTACTAACAACTGATCGTCTCGTTAGTAATAGAGCGAGACAGTATCCAGCCTCACGGAGACAATAACTTCGCAGATTTCAGTTCCCAAAGGAAAATGTAAAGTAAGGAACTCGTTCGGACAGAGAAAAAGTCATTCTCTCTCTAAATGGTTTACATTAATTTTTCACACGATTTCCTTGCCATGGGACAGCTCCTAACCCATTGAAGTATTCTCTGAATAATTCCCTTCTATTCCCTTTGAGCGTCCGCCTACACCCGCTTGATCATCAAATTCAATCATGTCACAAGACAGAGTCTCTTCGAAAATAAAATCCCTCCCTCATCCTCTCAAAATCGTGGAGAACACGATATTGTACTATGATGGACACGAAATATGGATGCCCAAGGATAACTAAATACAACAAACGCCATTTATTGCTTAGTATCCCAAAAGCACACTCCACACCGAGCCCGGCTCTGCAGTGGCGATAGTTCTAGATCCCCCTTGCACGATTTAGATTCTTAGATGGATATGGTCGCAATACATTTCTCGATAGACTAAAAGCCTTATCTCCGAGCAAGCCGTACAGAGCAGGCTTAGCTACAGCAGATTCGTCTGATGAGTTTAAAGGCTTATCATTAGGTAAATCCAGCTGATTGGCGCTCAGTTGTTCACCAATGTTCGACATACTGAATATGGAAGAGTCCCCTTCACGTCCATAAGCACCAACATCTGTGGCTGCAATGTAGTGTATTGCATCAGCCACGGCCATAAAAACAACAGAGAAAAACTTCTTAAAATTGAAGCACTCATATCCACTTTTGGGTGGATATTGGATTCGAATGTGTTTCCCATCTACACACCCTACGTAGTTCGGGAAAATTTAAGTCTATTGAAAGTCTGTGGCTTTTTTCAACCACATAGCCCTATGTGGTTGATGCATTTCTTGAGAATGGAGTATATTCTATGCGACGTTTCATGTTTCTTTCAATATTAGCGGGATTGTGTTTCTAGATATGTAGAAATCAAACTCAAGATCATCAAAGGTCGTTCCTGTGGCAAGGTATCTGCGAAAGAAAACTACCAATGTACTCATAACCGTACGGAAATACCTGTCAATTTATTTAATGTGCGTTGTGAAGTGTCGTTCCAGTGGTCTGCCTCTCAACCACAAGTCCCCAAGTTCAATTCCAGATCAAATGAGGGTTTATTACCTTGATCTGAGGGCTAGTTCGATGTCCACTCAGCCTACTTGAGAACAAATGAGGGGCTACCTGAAGATGAGATAGCGGCCGCGGTCTAGATAACAAAGAATAACTGTGGAAATGATTCGTCGTACTGACCAGGTGCAACCTCGTAATCTGCAGGCCTTCGGGATGAGCAACGGTCATTTGGTAGACCAAAGCCTGTTAGGGCTGTTACGCCATGGGCTTTGGTTTGTTTGTGTTGTAATGTCTTTTAGGCGTTGGTTTTCTTTTCATATACAATTGTTCCCAATTAAACAGTGCATTCTAAATGTTCTCTACTCATTATCTCAGTAAAGGAACTGATCAGGAAATGGAAAGCGATCAGGGATAACTTTGCTAAGAACCACAGAACAGTTGTCCTAACCGAAACTGTAAAGGAAGCCACCAAGAAGAAACAGAGTGTGTATTATGACCAGCTCCACTTCCTACTTCCTTCTATCAGAGGTGATAAAACTACATCTCATGTTGAGCATCTATGAAACAACGACGATGATACTCAGCATCCAAATGCTTGAAAGGATCTGAGTGCTATTGGTGTTGCTGATCTGAGCAAAATTACCGGCAAAACTAGTGGCAGGTACATCCACTGCGAGCAAGAAAGCAGGCATGAAGGGAACTATGGTTTCGTCAGTTAGGAAAGATTTGACTTCAATTTTGTCGGAGCCGGGCGAGTTGGCCGTGCGCGTAGAGGCGCGCAGCTGTGAGCTTGCACCCGGGAGATAGTAGGTTCGAATCCCACTATCGGCAGCCCTGAAAATGGTTTTCCGTGGTTTCCAATTTTCACACCAGGCAAATGCTGGGGCTATACCTTAATTAAGGCCACGGCCGCTTCCTTCCAACTCTTAGGCCTTTCCTATCTGTGTCGGTGCGACGTAAAGCCCCTAGCAAAAAAAAAATTGTCGGAGAGTCTGACTTTACAAAAACAAGAACGAGAAGCGGACATAGGCCATATACTATGGTCATAAGACATTCATGATGCCATTCGTCCCAACTGTGAACAGTTTGCCCTTTCATACTGCAATGCGAGCAAGTCTGCAAATAGCACAAGTCATCAATGACTTAACCTGTAAATAACAGTGGATATGGAACGCCCCCTAGTTGTATCGCCCCAGCTACGCCGACAAGTGCTCATACACAATCTTCACAGGAATTCCATATTTCTGATTACTTAACTTTGAAATAAACGTTTAATTTATGTACTCTACTACTGGAGCATTAACGGTGTACCACCAGTCACTTTTGTCATAGTAGATGATTGCTTAAATATAAAATGTGTTACTCCTACCGCTCTCCTTTTTACACCTTCCTATATAGTAATAATATTATTAATAATACCTATACTTAAATAAGACGGTTGGCCAGTTGCTGGCCACTTTACTACTTAAGTGTGAAAGGTAGATATTTGAATTTATCTTAATTATTAAAAAACCTGGTGTTGGGTTAGATGCAAGGAAGTCAAATTTCTGTTCGGAAGGAAGAGAGTTGCTTATATATAGGCTATAAGAGAAACCATTGCGTTCTTCATGTTAACAAATATGTTCTGCTTACCTCAGTGTCAAAACAAGTCTTTCCGCTGGAGCAGTACTCTTCCTCATGACGGCATCATATTTTGCAATTTCATCACCCACTAAAACAAGTACTGTAGTTCATCGAATGAAGAAACTGACATTTTATAGAACTGAAAGAATTTATCTTCATAGGTTCAGTGTTCTCCGAACATTATTTGAAACTGTCCTGTAGAAAGGCGATAAGATAATGTGGGATGAGTCCACCAACGCCTCTTTTACGATCTTTTCTTTAAGAACTTCAGTTAAAAGTCCCAGCTTACACCCGATCCGAACAGAGTCCATTTTTAAAGTGATCTGCACAATAGCGTTTTAACTGTTCGTGTAGAATAGCCGAGCGTTTTAATCGCTGTTTAACAGCGACGTTTTGACGGTCACGAATAGTTTGCAAATTTTAAAGGCTGTTGCAGGCGGCCAAACAGGGACGTTTGAACAGCTCGTGTAGAATGGACGTAATTAGTGATGGCTATGAGATTTTATGTTGGATTCGCGCATTTGTACTATTAGTTTTAATCCCGTTTCATGAATATAGCTGTAATATTCTAGGGCCGTGCATTTTTATCGATGGGAAATTTCGCTTGTGCATACTTACTTGGTATGTTCCAGCGTTGAGGGCTATTATTAAATCTCGCCTGCCATTCACGTTGCCAGTTGCTAGGAGCTGCTGTAACCCTTTCATAGTGGGCTGCCACTGGCAGAAGTGTTGAGTTCCATTTCCCGGCGAATAGTTGTAGATCCTCTTTGTACGATTTAGATAGATGGATATGGTCGCAACAAATTTCTCGATAGGTCCTTCATATTTTGGCTACATTAGATGATGATTGATTGATTGATTGATTGATTGATTGATTGATTGATTGATTGATTGATGTTTGTTGTTTAAAGGGGCCTAACATCGAGGTCATCGGCCCCTAATGGTACGAAATGAGACGAAATGAAATGACAACTTAAAAAGTCCAAAATCCTCCACTGACCAGAATTCAAAGCGTGAGGACGAAGAATGAATGGATGGACGGATATGAATTTAAAACACTCAGTGGATCCGACCCACAGTGCCTCACATGGACAGAAGCTGGCACAAACGATAGTATTACTGACTAAGGGACTGCTTCTATAGCACAATGCTGAATCGATTATGCTTATAGTCGAAATGGATCCAAAATCAAAGTCATCGGCCCCTCATAATGGTATTTATCGTTAGGAAAGTAGAACCATGCTATGTGTAATGTTGCGGTACTAATCAAAAGTAGCGGAGACTCGCGGTATTCCACACATTATGGTACTATTCACAGGTAGTGTAATGCGCACATGTAACACAGACGTGTGGTGTTTCGCACATTGCGGCGCTATTTACAGGCAACGCAAACCTATGGCGTTCCTCACATAAGTGGACTAACCACACGGACTCGTACTGTCCCGTGGAATTCCTCACATAGTGGGAACTGAGCATAGGTAAGGCAGAACCATGGTGTCGCTCATATAGGGGTACGAATCACAGGTACTATAGGACCCACCTCCTGATTCACACACTGTCGCTAATAATCACAAACCTATTGCGTACCTAACATAGTGGTACTACGCGCAAGTATATGCGTCCCATGGTGTTCCCTGCGTGATGGTACTAATTACAAGTAGTCTTATGGTTCTAATTGGATCATACCTTGGTCGCTCCTTTTAGTCGCCTGTTACGACAGGCAGGGTATACCATGGATGTATTCTTCCTCTGCGTCCCCCACCCACATGGGGGTTTTGTGTTTGGTCAGCGAGAAGTATTTTATTGCCCTCAAGTCCGCCGGCAAGCCGGTTAGGATCCCCTATCCGCCACCTGGGACGCGCCACGTGGGAGTATTACCTCTCCCCCTGCTACGCCAGCGTAGTAGGTTCGTGGTACATTAGATGAGATATTCAGGGCAGGTTACTGAGATTAGGTCGTAAAACTTTGATCGAATAAAATTAGCAGTTGGCGGCAAGTATGCAGTCATTGGTACCTAAACTAAAATTGTAATCTGATTCTTTGAAACTGATCTCACGTATTTGGACTGGGACACCTACGGTTCAGTCACGTGTCAACATTTGCGAGAACTCCTGATTAGCTGCACGATTTAGGCACGCGTACCGATGTCCTTGTAACAGACATAGTAGCGAGCACTGAATGTGCTGCATAATCTGGAACATGAGGTGTAAATACTGTATCGTGGGGTTGATAGCAGTGATATGGATGGATGGGATGGGGTGGGGTGGGGTGGGGTTGGGTGGGATGGGATGGATGGATCCTTCAACGCTGCTCTTCTACCATGGCAAACTGACCGTGAATGAATGTGCTTTCTTGAGGTTATTGATCTTGTACTAAAATAATATAGTCATCTGTGGCGGTGTGACAAAAACCCTGACCTGGCCGGGAATCGAGCCCGGGGCCTCCGGGGTAAGTGGCAGGCACGCTACCTCTACACCACGGGGCCAGCTCCCTGAAAAGGACACAATTCGAAATTTTAAAAATAATTCCTACATCACTCCATGTTCCGTCAATCAGCGCAGCCATTCATCAGTTAAGACAGACAGACAGACGTGAATACATCGCGTTCTATAATACTCTTGGACTTTTTAGGCGCTTTTCTACGCCTTGGTGTCCTCACAGGTGTGAAATGTGTTGCAGGTGTGGAATTAGCCTTTTTCTACGGCCGGATACCCTTGTGGGTGGGGGACGCAGACGAAGAATACACCCACGGTATCCCCTGCCTGTCGTAAGAGGCGACTATATGGGGCGACCAAGGGATGATTGATTAAGAACATGAAACTGCTTGTGATTATAAATATCACGCGGGGAAGACCATGTGTCGCCTTTACTTGCGAGTAGCACCACTATGTTAGGTACACAATACGTTTGTGATTAGTAGCAGTGGAGAGTGGTTCGCTGTGGGTTCACAGTACCTGTGATTATAACCGCTGTATGCGGAACACCACGGGCTTACGTTGCCTGTGATTAGTACCACTATATGAGCGACACCGTGGGTCTGGGTTGCCTTTGATTGATGCCCAATATGTATGTTAGGAACACCACGGGATAGTTCGGGTACCTGTAATTAGTACACCTAGGAGAGGAACACCACGGGTTTGCGTTGCCTACGAGTGGCGCCATTATGTGGGAAACACCATAGGTCTGCGTTACTTGTGCGACGTACATCACTTGTGAGTAGTACCATAATGTGTGGAACACTGTTAGTCCACGTTACTTTTGATTAGTACCGCTACACGAGGAATACCATGGTTCCACTTTACTAGCGTAAGTACCATTATGAGGGGCCGTTAACCTGGATTTTGAACCCCTTTAAACAACAAGCATCACCGATTCAGGATTGTGCCTTGGGAGCAGTCCCTTGGTCACTAATACTATTATTTTAAGATAATTTCTGTGTAGGTGGGACATTGCGGGTCGGATCCACTGATTGTTTTAAGTTCATTATCATTTTTCATCGTCGTCTTTTTGAGTTCCAGTCAGTGGATCAATTTTGGAATTATTTTTAACTTTCAGTATTGTGAGTTGGATCTGCTGATAGTTCGGGTCCCTGTAATTAGTGGATGCATTTTGGACTTTTAAATTGTTATTACATTTCGTCTCATTTAGTACCATTGAGGGCCGATGACCTAGATGTTAGACCCCTTTAAACAGTCATCATCATCACCATCATCATCATCAGTACCGGCAGTGATTAGTAGTGTGGTGTCTTGTGCTTATATGAAGAGGTGTGCTTATTAAGATAAATACACCGAGCTCGATAGCTGCAGTCGCTTAAGTGCGGCCAGTATCCAGTATTCGGGAGATCGTGGGTTCGAACCCTGAAGATGGTTTTCCGTGGTTTCCCATTTTCACACCAGGCAAATTCTGGGGCTGTACCTTAATTAAGGCCACGGCCACTTCCTTCCCACTCCTAGCCCCTTCCTGCCTCATCGTCGCCATAAGACCTATCTGTGTCGGTGCGACGTAAAGCAAATAACAAAAAAATAAAATTAAGATAAATACAGGCACACACTCCCGTGCCAGAAGAGTTAACCAAGTAAGGCTAAAATCGCTGACCAGTTCGGGAATCGAACTTGAGACCCTCTGAACCGAAGGCGCAATGCTGACCATTCAGCCAAGTAGCCGGACAGACGACATTTTAATCTTAAACTTCAAATTTAAATTTAATACATATGTTTCAAATATAATTGCTCTATCCAGAAATGCTGATAATATAGCTAAAGCTGAGAAATAAGTATTTTCAGCTGACATATTGGCTCAGTCGCTTTCTTACCAAAGCAGCCGTTATTCCAATATTCTACCGATCAATGCATGTGTTCTTTTCTGAACAGATCCACTTCCTTGTGCTTCAGATTCCATGTTAAACTGTAAGTCTTCTGACTAGCGACTATAGAATTTAAAGTTATGTTAACATGAAATACGAACAATGTTTTTGAATGTTTCTCCAGGTGCGAAATTGAGGGTCCACTTTACATGGAGGTACACTATTTTTGAAGTGGCAGCCATATTACCGCTAGCCAATGAGGTACTCGATATGTAATTGTTGTTTGATGGATTATTGCGTGAGCAACGTGATTGCCCAGTAATTGCTGGCCTCTCCGCTCCACATCTCGTTCTAATTGTGACGTCATTTCGCTTCATAATGACGTACCTCCAAATATTGTGATAACATGCTCCAAAATTCATTTTCTAATTTTCTTGTTGCTAACTACTCTATTTTGTCAGCCGTCTGTCCAAACATAGGCGTAGTGTAATTTGCCTGATTATTAATAATTCAATGATTTGCTCAGAGATCCTGTTACAAACTTCGGAAACTTGGTACTTATTCACTTGTGGGGAAATACACCTCAAGTTAAGCTTAATGGCACATTTTCTTTATTTTACCTACGATGCTATCCTCTGAGATCTTCATCATCTGTTCAATAGTGCCTAGAGGAAATCAAGATGGATTAGTAGCGTGGCAGAAGGTAGTTTCGGTGAGTGATGTAAACTCAGGCTTCCAAGTACGTATTTACTCTAACACTAATTTGAAACTGAATCTGCCTTGGTTATTCATGAGACGTCTATCTGCAGCGCAACACCACTGAAATTCATTTCTAATTTCATTCGTACGGGACTCTTTTACGTTTAGTGATACTATTGGCCCGGTTTCTTTTACAAACGCTATCCATTTTCGTTCAAGTGCATTTTTGAATCCCGAGTAAGTTGCTGTGCGGTTCGCGTGCAGGAAGATAGTGGGTTCGAACTCACTATCGGCAGCTTCTCTATGCCATCGTCGCCATGAGACCTAACTGTGTCGGTGCGACGTAAAACAAATAGCAACAAAAAGTTATGATACTAGTTACTATCATCTTTACGTACGATGACTGATATAAACCGTCATCATGTTCAGTTCCGTAATTAAATGGTCAGCGTCTTGGCCTTTGTTTCTCGGGGCCTGGAGTTCGATTGCCAGCCGGATAGAGAAATTATAATCGTAAATGGTTAATTCCTGTGGCTTGGAGATTGGGAATTTGTCCGTTCCCAACATTAATGCAACTCAGACACCACCCACAACACTATCATTCACCACATTAACACGGAGTTTTCCATGCACGACAGATGCCGTCCACCCTTGCAGGATGGTCTGCCTTTCAAGGGTTCCGATTAGCCAGCAGTTGCTACACGATATTACTGTATTTAAGTAGTACATGCAATATTGTGGTTAGTTCTTAAATTCAATTATGTTATTATATGTTATTATATGTTATTAATGTTACGATCGCACATACCGCAAGTCCACTCACGTACTTTGTTATTATCACAAAGCCACTTGTTCAATGTATATTATTAAATAGGCTACCATGTTCATTGCATTATTATTGTTATTATTTTGAATAACAGTAGTAATAATATTTCGTTCCCTCAAAAACTAGCTGAAAATAGCCTGGGTGTCTTAAGATGTGTACTATCAATCTGTCTCTTCTTCTGTCAAATTTTGCCAGATCGTTCTCCTGTCACAAATTCAATTCAGTATCTCTTCATTCATGATTTGATCTAAACTAGTTATCGTCCATGTTTCATTTCGACACAATGCCACGCTCCAGACTAAACATGTTCGAAGTGAGCAAATTCATTTTACTAAGAAAGGCCTTCCTTGCTTGTGCTACTCTGCATTTTACGTCCTCCTAACTTCTGCCACCATTAGTCATTCTACTAACCAAGTAAAAATATTCAGCTACTTCCGTTTTGACTTCATTTCCTAACCTAATACTTCCTGCATCACCTGACCACTGCGAGTTTAAGCTTGCGTTAGGTTATAACAATGGCATTTGAGGTTAAACTTGCACTCTTAGTCAGCGTTCGGTTATACCAACCTCATTTGTGGTTAAGCTTGCACTCTCAGTCAACACTTCTATGCTGCGGAGGTGACCTCTCAGGCGTTGGAGGTGGGGTGGATATGGCTGCCGAACTGTCCCAAAACCACTACTATCGTTAAACGTTCCGAATTGCTAAAAGCTAACATTAATATTCTTCCTGACTTTTCTTCCAATTTCTTGGGGTCATGGTGTATGTGGATCTGGTCCAGTTTTACTGCTGGTTGTCCTTCCTGACTTCAACGCTATGCGAGGGAATGTAATCACTATTGCGTGTTTGTGGTGGTTAGTAGTGCAAAGAAATGTTGTGTGCAGACGAAACCGTTTGTTGAGACGAACACAAATCTGAGCCGTAGGAATTAATGATACGCAATTAAAATCTCCGATCAGGCAGGGAATTGTGGCCAGGTCCCACTGAATCCAAGGCAAGGGTAGTACGTTGACCATTCAGCCTAGAAGCTAGACAAATGCTAACATTAATGTGTGCCTACCCCTGAGACCCATTCCCTGATGTAGGGTCAGGGAAATATGCAAACATTGATAATATTACAAAATGCTAACATTAATAATGCAACAAAAATTTTAGTTTAGATTCTTAAATCATAAATCCATAGATTTAAAATGCTAAAATCTACCATCTCTGCGGTCATTGCACGTGTATTAGGTAGAGATTAGGATGTTAGCAGTTGTTCCCCTGGCATGTGCTGACCAATACTCAGCTTCAGTTTTCCTAGCATCTATGTATACCTTTATCCATTCATTAATCTGTGATTGGATGTGGTGAACAGTCCTACCCTGTTTTCCGTTTAGATGAATCTCCCGTAATGAGCGTATCAATATATTCTCATTAGATTATCTCTGGCAATATTGTGACTGACGTTGAAAACATTCAATATTTCATCTCTCTCTTTAACTTGAATTGTATCTCCCTTTTACCTCGTCAGCTGTCTCGCCCAGATGTTTTCTTTCCTTGTCCAGCGTTTAGTCCACTTCCATGAATAGGCTGATCAGACGACTGGAAATAATTCTGTGGTTCCTGGTAACTGAGAGTGGCAAACTCTGTCTGTGGTATGGTGGGCACTGATTTTGTCGACCTCTCGCGAGGTTAATCGACATGGCTACAAACCCAGTTACATTTTGAAATTCTCTCCAATGGGATTTTCGAGATTTTTACTTTTCAAATTTTAAACAACGCTTGTAAGCCGGCATTCAGGGAAGTGCTCTCGTCGGGCTGAATGGTTCAGGTTCGATCCAGACTCAGTCCGGTGAAATTTAGAGGTGCTCAAATACACCAGCCCCGTGTTAATACATTTCCTGGCACGTGGAAGAACCCCTGCGAGAACAAATTCCTGCACCTTGACGCCTCCACAAACTGTAAAATTTATAGCCGAGGCTCGACTAAATCTAAGGTACATCTGATTCCCCAATAACTGAAATGTAAACTGTGGCTTTACACCCCCTCGCCAACGTGCGGAGAAGGTCTGTTCGGCTTATTAAATAAGCTAAACATTTTGTATTCTGATGGTAATAGTTGTGAATTGTGCATTGGATCCTTCGGTTGTAGCGTAAAGAAAGTTCAGTACTTGTCCTGTTTATTGTGTTTGGAAGACAGGCTTCTTAACGAAAGTATTTCTGTAATATATATTACTACCTTCAAATACGTATTATTGACAATGCAATCACGGACTTTTCCCGTGCTGCGGAATTAATCGGACCGAGCGAATTAGCCCTGCGGTTAGCATTGCGCAGCTGTGAGCTCGCTTTCGGGAGATTGTGGATTTGTTTCTGCATATACGACTAGGCCATCCCCGCGGCGCAGGGTTAGCATACCAGTCTATAACCTGGAGGCCCCGGGTTCTATTCTTGACAACGTCAGGGATTTTTACCTGGATCTGACGGCTAGCTCGAGCTCCATTTAGCCTAAGTGATTACTGTTGAGGAGATATGAGACGGTGAGATAGCGGCCCCGGTCTAGAAAGCCAAGAATAACGGCCGAGAGGATTCGTCGTGCCGACCACACTACCTTCGTGCCGAACAGCGGTCACTTGGCAGGTCAAGGCCCTTCGGGGCTGTTATGTCATGGAGTTTGGTTTTCGTTTTTACATGCTACTGGACATAGTAAGTGTTGTATACAAGAAGCACAATATACAGAACACAACTTTATAAAGCCTGGTAGGGGAGAAAATTCTCCTAAATAAATTTACAGTTTACCGCCTGTAATTTCAGCCACCATACCGCAACAATGAATTTTTCAACTAATCATAAGGACATTGGAACGTTATATTTCATTTTTGGTGCTTGAGCAGGAATAGTGGGCATATCTCTCAGCTTACTAATTCCAGCAGAACTAGGACAACCAGGTTACTTGATTGGTGACAACCAGATTTATAATGTAATTGTCATCGTCCACGCGTTTGTAATAATTTTCTTTATAGTAATGCCTATTATAATTGGGGGTCTCGGAAATTGACTAGTTCCACTGACGTATGATTGGATAATTGCTACAGCTGATTCTAATGTTATTAAGAGTATTTGAGTGATAAGTAGGATAGAGAGTGTTGAAAGCACCAAAGAGGGTCCAGTATTTCCTATTAAAGTTAGGAGGAGGTGACCTGCAATTATATTAGCGGCCAAACGAACAGCTAATGTTACTGGGCGTATAATATTTCTAATTGTTTTAATACAACTATAAAGAGAATTTCGTGAAATCTTTCGCACAATACACAAAATAAATGATCTTGAGGCTTGCTTCTTATATGGAGCACACTCTAAATAATACAGTGAGTAAGCTTGCTGTTTAAGGGAGATGTATTTACATTTATACAATTTTGCCCTATTATGTAGGCTACAATTGAATCTACACTGACTTTGTAGAATGTCACGAATATATGAATGTCTTCAATAGCTGATGGCTATCTAATGTCTGGAAGTCTGGCTTGAATGTAATACAAAGTTCTTCCTAGCAGAATGCTGTATGTGTGCAAGTTAACTTATAAAGGAAGGCGGGAATCTTGAGGCGGTAGTGAGTCCGGAGGTGAGACCTCTCAATCAGAATTTAGTCCGCCTATTCAGCCCACATTTTATGAGGGGTACTCCGTGTCTGACTGACGGCGTAGAGCTGATCACTGGACACAGCTGACTGCCTACAGTTGCTTCATGTTTTTTCGGTTTTTGATGGGGCGAAGCCCGATCCTCCCGCGTAGCAATCAGCTCAATCTACATTGCCACCGACATGCTATTAATTTCTAGTTAGAAAAGAGATAGCAGGGAAGAGTGGAGAGTGATACTAGGAGTATCTGCCGGTTTCCGAGTTACAGTCGCTACCACGGCAAGAGTTTGTGTTTGTAAGGTGGTGTTAAGACGTGGTATTTAGGGTCATGGAAAAACCATGTAGGCAGAAAGAGAAAGAGCCTACAGGTAAAACCTGATGTCTATTGATAGCACATGCAAGGATGTGGGCTGGAAAAGTCCAGAGGTTGTGTTAGTTAGGAATATGTGTCGTGCAGTCATAACCGTTTTCCTTGCGTTTGTCTGTTATTATGGGGATCAATCCTTCTTGTCACTGCGGGAATTTTATAAATATTTTCTCTAGCCAATTAGAATTGGGGATGTGTATAGGCATCCTGCCTATCCGTAAAGATTTCTGGAAACTTCCCTCGTAATGCTATAAGAGCTGGGCGATTTAAACCCGTATTGTCATCTTCATCGCTCCAGTTCTGTGAGTGCACGCGGGGTGGCGGGGGCCATAGGTCGGCCTTCGGAAGGCCCAGCTAAATAAGGTAATGGGAGAATTTTCTTAAACATTGTGATAGCTCCGGCAGATAACTTGAGGGAAATGTTTCAAACCTCTTTCATTTTATGTAAAATTCTAGTTTAACGTTCTGAATGTAGATTTTTGGCAAATCTCAGGACTCTGTTCAAACCACGGCTGGGAAACATGTAAACTAAGGGAACAAAGTGTGATTACCCTCTGTTGATTCCCATTCAGTTTGGTATGGGGTGACTAAAATTTTCGAAACCTCTGAATTCTTACCACAGTTTTGGCATTTAATATTTCTCTTAGTCACCACTCTGTAGAAAAGAATAATAATAATTTTAATTGCTTTACGTCCCACTAACTACTTTTACGGTCTTCGGAGACGAAGAGGTGCCGTAATTTAGTCCCGCAGGAGTTCTTTTACGTGCCAGTAAATCTACCGACAAGAGGCTGTCGTATTTCAGCACCTTCAAATACCACCGGGCTGAGCCAGGATCGAACCTGCCAAGTTGGGGTTAGAAGGCCAGCGCCTTAACCGTCTGAGCCACTCAGTCCGGCTGTAGAAAAGACTTAGCCTCTGTAACTTCGGGCCATAAGCCCACTTAGGGTTTTAAGAGTTTTCCTAAAAGGAGTGTAGGTGTTTCGCCTCCTAGCCTTTGGTTCGTGGCAGATCATGTTAAACCCTTTCTTTTTCATTAAGGCCGTTTAGAATGGGCACTAATTGCCCCTGTGTAAATTGTAATTATTTGTAGACCACTGTGTAACAAACTGTCGAGCAGAAATGACTGCAAAGTTTGTCAGGCATAACTTTGTAAGAAACTTGTGCCTCTGAGCGGCTGGACTATAGTAACACTTGGAGCACCGACTCCATTGCTATGGAAATTAGTGCAGCAAAAATGCTCTTATAAATAGTATACCTTGTTCAGCGTAAAATGCTAATTCCTTCGTATATTATCTTGTTGATAATTCTCTCTAACTTTGTACCTATTTTTTGACTTTAAGTCAGTGTTGTTGTGGGTTCTGACGAGCTCACTTGTTGTTGTTTATTCAGATTTTCTCTCTATCAAATTTTAAACTCAAAAATAAAAAGAGAGAGGAAATTTCAAAATTTAGTGCTTTTACTTATGCTCTGGTCATTTCCTTTTCAGTAAAATAAGTGTGGGCGGGGGTTTCGGCCGTCTCCTCTTCCTCGGGCTCTCCGCAGAGGCTTCCTCCTCCTCCTCAGGCTCTCGGGAGAAGCCTCCTCCTCACGGGCGAAAATTTGAATTTTGGCGAGAGATTTGAATTTGTAAACAAAGCCACGTGCTTTTATGACAGCCACGTGGTTTTTGACAGCTGTCAAGCGGCCATCTTTAAACAACAACGCATCGCTAACCTTAGTGCCGCTATCATGACGGGGCTAAACCTCACTGTTACCACCTTATACATATGGCAGAGGGCAATAACAAAATCCACGTGTCTTGTTTTTAAACAGAGCCACGTGCTTTTTTGACAGCTGTCATCCGCCATCTTGACGGGGGCTAACCTTATAGTTACTAACTTAGGCACGTGGTGGCGGGCAATTTTATAAGTTCTATATGCCTTACAAAGCCACGTGCTTTCTTTGACAGCTATCATCCGCCATCTTGCATCGCTAACCTTAGTGCTGGCCTCTTTATGGTACTAAACCTAATCGTGGTGGTGGTCGGTAATTTAAAATCCACGTCCTTTTTTTGACAGCTGTCATCCGTCATCTTGCATCGCTAAACTTAGTGCTGCCCTCTTTGCGGCACTACCATTGAAATGTGGTGGCGATTGGCGATAAATTCTACGTGCTTTTTGACAGCTGACAGCGGCCATCATTAATCAACAGAGCATCGTGATGCCCTCTTTAGCTACTACTTTTGAAATGTGGTGGTGGGTAATTTAAAATCCACGTGCTTTTTTGACAGCTTTCATCCGCCATCTTTAATCAAGAGAGCACCATGCTGCTATCTTTACGGCACTGCGCGCAGTTTGAAAAATTCCACGTGCTTCTTGACAGCTGACATCCGCCATCTTTAATTAACAGAGAATCGTGCTGCTATCTTTACGGTAATAAACCTTATGAGCGGGTAATTAGATAAATTTCACTTGCTTTTTGACAGCTGTCATCCGCCATCTTGCATTGCTAACTTCAGTGCTGCCATTTTTATTTACTACCTTTCAAATGTGGTGGCGGCAATTTGAAATTCTATGTGCTTTTTTGACAAGCGGTCATTTTTAATCAACAGAGCATCGTGCTGCCATCTTTAGCTACTACCTTTGAAATGTAGTGGCGGGCAATTTCCACGTGATTTTTTGACAGCTGTCGTGCACATGGCGTACTACTACTATCTTGATGGATGTAAAACGTTATAGCGCGGGAATTAGCCACGCCACAAGCTACCCTTCTTACGATCATAGTTATAAAGCAAGCTGACCTTCTCAACTTACTTATCGAGCTGTCGTTCACAACATACTATTATTCTCTATCGCACAAGTTAAAACATGCATCGCGAAGGCAAGAGTGAGCACGTGCTGCAGCGATGACGTCATTGTGCCTGTTTAGATTTGCAGATTACAAAAGAAACATAACAAAACTAGAATCCAATACTGTACTCGATACAACATGCGTTCAGAACATTGTTTGATGTGTTCACATCACTAAATAAGTGATTAAAACATAACAAGACTAGAATCGAACACGATACAACGTGTGTTTAGAACATGTCAGGGGATACCTCTGTTCTAAGAAGATAAGATTACAAAAGAAGTGATTGAAACATAACAAGATTAGAATCTAACACTGTACTCGATGCAACATGCGTTCAGAACATTGTTTGATGTGTTCAGATCACTAAATAAGTGATTAAAACATAAAAAGACTAGAATCGAACACTGAACTAGATTCAACATGTGTTTAGAACATGCCAGGGGATACCTTTGTTCTAAGAAGATCACATTACTAAATAAGTGATTAAAACATAATAAGACTAGAATCGAACACGATACAACATGTGTTTAGAACATGTCAGGAAATACCTTTGTTCTAAGAAGATTAGATTACAAATGAAGTGATTGAAACATAACAAGACTAGAATCCAACACTGCACTCGATGTCGTTAACATCAACATGTGAACAGAACATTGATTGATATGTTCAGAGCACGATACACGATACAACATGCGTTCAGAACATGTCAGGGAATACCTTTGTTCTAAGAAAAAAATAATGAGACTAGAATTCTGAACAGCTTGCGCAGGATACCGGCTTTTATACCCTAATTCTCCTCTACCTACTCTGTCAAAACATATCTCTGTCGAACATACAACGCGACTTTGTCCATAAGGCAGTGCACATATTGCGTAGCCAACTCGTTCAGTAAAGGATAATATGTATACAGCAAAAGTACAACTTCAATAATTTGCCTAGTGCGAAAATAAAATACTACGGAAACACACTGTGCACGTATCGCGTAGCTAAATCGCTCTCTAAACGATCATATGTATATAGCAAAAGTACAACTTCAGCGAGTTGCCTAGAGTGAAAATCAAAAACCACGGAATCGCACTGAGTAAATATAACGTAGCCGCCACGGTCAGTAAACGATAAAATGTATATAGCAAAAGTACAACTTCAATGATTTACTCAGTGTGAAAATCAAAAACTACGAAAACCCACTGTGCACATATCGCATAGCTAACGCGCTCAGTAAACAATAATATGTATATAGCAAAAGTACAACTTCAATGATTTGCCTAGTACGAACATTAGAAACTACGGAAACACATTGTGCACATACTGCGTAGCCAACTCGCTCAGTAAACGATAATATAAATATAGCAAAAGTACAACTTCAATGATTTGCCTAGTACGAAAATCAAGATCTACGGAAACACACTGTGCACATACTGCGTATCCAGCTCGCTCAGTAAACGATAATATGAATATAGCAAAAGTACAACTTCAATGATTTGCCTTGTCTTGTGCGAAAATCAAAAACTACTGAAGAAACATAGCGCGTAGCCAACTCGCTCGGTCGCACAGCTAACACGCTCAGTCATTGCAAATACATCACAACACGGGTAATCGACCAGGACACTGATATACGCATACACAGTATGTGAAAATAAGTAGCATACTGTGCAGCTAACACTCTCTGTCACAATAAAAAGTAACCATACTGCGTAGCCAACACGCTCAGTCACACATAACGCACGGCCAACACGCTCAGTAATTGCAAATACAGCACAACACGGATTTTCGACCAGAACACTGATATACGCATACACATCACTCTTTCTCTCAATAAACGGAACACACGGACAAGAATGTTGCGAGATACTACACCTAAGATACTTACATGTAAAAAAGGGAGGAGGAAAAGGGAATAAATCATAAAATGTTTGTATGCATGTTGTCTCTTCCAAGTTGTAAGACCAAATGGGAGCAGTACTGTGTGTTTCTGCTACCGTTTGCGAAAACGTGAACGGAAGTGACATGTTATCTCAGCAAAAAATACAAATTACCTTGTTCCTGCATACACAAGTCAGACACTTACAGAAATAAAATGATAGATACTGCGATTCAAATCCCAGTCCTTGCATCAGGAAGGGCATCCGGTCGTAAAACAATTGCTCATGAAGTATGACACTGGATACCGCGATTTAAAATCCCCAGGCCTGGGGTAAAGAAGGGCAACTAGCCGTAAAACAGATTCTTGCGATTTAAAATTCCAGTCCTTATACCTTTGACGTCAGAAAGGGCATCCGGCTGTAAAACAGATTCTTGCAATTTAAAATCTTAGTCCTTGCTTCATGAAGGGCATCCGGCTGTAAAACAGGTTTTGCGACTTAAAATCCCAGTCCTATTACGTCAGGAAGAACATCCAGCTGTAAGGCGAATTGTTAAGAAGAAAGGGCTAGGAGTGGGGAAGCGGGTAGCCGCCTCATAGCATTTACAGTGTAGTTCGAACCCCGCTATTTAGGCGTTAAGCCTTGGGATTAGGCTATGTGCCGGCAGCGGACTGTAGTAAGCTAAATTTTGCGACGTTGTAAGAGCATATCTCTTGAATGCACCAAGTCAGAGATGCGTAAGCCCCAGGGCAAAAAAATAACGTGGGTGTGTGTTTTACAGATACGTTGTATTAGAGTAACCTTTAAGATGTCGGCCAGCGAGAGAGCGAGTTTCGCCCGGTACGAAGTCCACTGCTCGCTTACAGCCTGCGCCATAAGTAACAGCAGCAGATTTTAATCCTGCTCTCTCTTGCCAGGGCCGCTCTAAGTAGCTCAGACAGTTTAGGCGCTGTATTTCTAACATAACAGGTTCAATACTGGCTCAGATTAAAGGTGTACGGGAGAACTTCTAAGGGACTAAATTCCGACACCTTGGCGTCTCCAGGCTCGATTCTAGTTTAGTCCGGTCGTGCACGGCAGAACTCTTAAGGGACGAAATTCTGGCACTTCGGCGTCTCATATTGTTCTCACCCTAGCTCAAAGGCTGTAAGATGTCGCTAACAGGCAGGGGATAATTCCGTAGCTGTTGGCTCAGCTCAACGCCCGAGGATCGCAAAAATCAGCTCAGCAACCCGTCTACGCTCTCCAAGATAACAGGCAGGGGATACGGTAGATGATGACTCCCTCTCTTTTTGCTGAGCTCAGTGCCCTAGTATCCCAGGTAATCTTCAGGGACTAAATTCCGGCACCTGGGCGTCTCGTGTTGTTCTCACTCTAGTTCAAAGGTCGTAATGGGACGCTAAATAGGCAGGGAATACCGTAGAAGTTGGCTTAGTTCAATGCCCGAGGATCGCTTCTTCAACTCAGCTCAACGCCCCGTTTACGCTCTCAAAGATAACATGTAGGGGATACCATAGATGTTGGCTCTGCTCAGTGCCCGACGATTTCAGCTAATTCTGTATACCTTCGACTATACACCCGGATGTCCTTCCTGACACAAACTCTACAATGTAAGTTCCTGAGCGAGAATCATTGTCTTCACTAACTACTTACACGGTTTTCGTCCTTCCTGACACAAACTCTACAATGTAAGTTCCTGAGCGAGAATCATTGTCTTCACTAACTACTTACACGGTTTTCAGAGGTTAAAGCCGGTGCCGGCACATAGGCTACTCCTGTCGAATAGCAACAAGGAGTCGGCACAAGGCTTAATGTCCCTATCCGACAGATGAATCACCATTAACATCTTGTACCAGCAATCATTCTCGCTACTTCTATTATGTCTGTTACTTCTAACTTATGAATAAGATGTAGAATTCGGGAGATAGCGGGTTCGAAACCTCACTGCCGGCAGCAAATCCCAGGGGGTGGCCGGCCGCTCTTAGCCCTTTCCTGCACGATCGTCAGTCTTCCTGAAAACGTGTAATTACAAGAAACATAAGATCTGTTTTATGGCCGGATGCCCTTCCTGACGTAACAGGACCAGGATTTGAATCGTAGTATTCATCATTTTATTTCTGTAGTGTCTGACTTGTGTATGCAGGAACAAGGTATTTTTTTTTGCTGAGATAACATGTCACTTCCGTTGACGTTTTCGCAAGCCGTAGCAGAAACTCACAGTACTGCTCCATTTGGTCTTACAACTTGGAAGGGACAACATGCATACAAAAATTTATGATTTATTCTTTTTTCTCCTCCTTTTTTTACATGTAAGTATCTTAGGTGTAGTATCTCGCAATATTCTTGTCCGTGTGTTCCGCTTATTGAGAGAAAGAGTGATGTGTATGCTTATATCAGTGATCTGGTCGATGACCCGTGTTGTGATGTATTTGCAATTACTGAGCGTGTTAGCCGTGCGGTATTGTGACCGAGCGTGTTGGCTACGCAGTATGGTTCTTTTTATTTTTACATAACGTGTATGCGTATATCAGTGTTATGGTCGATAACCCGTGCTGTGATGTATTTGCAATTGCTGAGCGTGTTAGCTGTGTGCCCGAGCGAGTTGGCTACGCAGTATGGTTTTTATTTTAACATAACTTGTTTGCGTATATCAGTGTTCTGGTCGATTACCCGTGTTGTTATGTATTTGCAATTACTGAGCGTGTTAGCTGTGTGACCGAGCGTGTTGGCTACGCGGTAAGATTTTTCAGTAGCTTTTTATTTTCGCACAAGGCAAGGCAAATCATTGAAATTGTACTTTTGCTATATTCATATTATCGTTTACTGAGCGAGTTGACTATGCAAGTATGTGCACAATGTGTTTCCGAAGTTTCTGATTTTCGTACTAGGCAAATCATTGAAGTTGTACTTTTGTTATACACATATTATCGTTTACTGAGCGAGTTAGCTGCGCGATATGTGCACAGTGTGTTTCCATAGATTTTGATTTTTACACTAGGCAAACCATTGAAGTTGTTCTTTTGCTATATACATATTATCGTTTACTGAGCCAGGTGGCTACGCGACATGTGCTCAGTGTGTTTCCGTAGTTTTTTATTTTCACTCTAGGCAAATCATTGCAGTTGTACTTTTGCTGTATACATACTATCGTTTGCTGAGCCAGTTGGCTACGCGATATGTGAAGTGAGTTATGGATAAGATCGCGTTGTATGTTCGTTAGAGATATGCTTTGGCAGACCAGGTAGAGGAGAAGGAGGTTATAACAGCCGCTGTTTTGCGTAAGCTGTTCAGAATTCTAGTCTTATTATTTTTTATCTTAGAACAAAGGTATCCCCTGACATGTTCTGAACGCATGTTGTATCGTGTATCGTGTGCTGAACACATCAATCAATGTCCTGATCACATGTTGAAGTTAACGACATCGAGTACAGTGTTCGATTCTTGTCTTATGTTTCAATCACTTCTTTTGTGATCTGATCTTCTTAGAAGAAAGGCATCCCCTGACATGTTCTAAACACATGTTCTATCGTATTCGATTCTAGTCTTGTTATGTTCTAATCACTTATTTGGTGATCTGAACACATCAAACAATATTTTGAACGCATGTTGTATCGAATACAGTATTATTTTCTAGTTTTGTTATTTTTCTTATGTAATCTGCAAATCTAAACATGCACAATGACGTCATCGCTGCAGCACGTGCTCACTCTTGCCTTCGCAATGCATGTTTAAACTTGTTCGATAGAGTATAATAGTATGTTGATTAGGGCAGCTCGGTAAGTATGTTGAGAAGGGCAGCTTGCTTTATAACTATGATCGCAAGAAGGGTAGCTTGCGGCGTGGCTAATTCCCGCGCTATAATGTTTTACAACCGTCAAGATTGTAGTAGTAAGCCATGTGCATGACAGCTGTCATAAAATGACGTGGAAATTGCCCGCCACTACATTTCAAAGGTAGTAGCTAAAGATGACAGCACGATGCTCTGTTAATTAAAGATGGCGGATGTCAGCTGTCAAAAAGTACGTGGAATTTTTCAAATTGAGCGCAGTGCCGTAAATATAGCAGCGTGGTGCTCCCTTGATTAAGGATGGCGGATGACAGCTGTCAAAAAAGCACGCGGATTTTAAATTACCCACCACCACATTTCAAAGGTAGTAGCTAAAGAGGGCATCACGATGCTCTGTTGATTAATGATGGCCGCTGTCAGCTGTCAAAAAGCACGTAGAATTTATCGCCACCACATTTCAATGGTAGTGCCGTAAAAAGGGCAGCACTAATTTTAGCGATGCAAGATGGCGGATGACAGCTGTCAAAAAAGGACGTGGATTTTAAATTACCCACCACCACCGCGATTAGGTTTAGTACCATAAAGAGGGCAGCAGTAAGGTTAGCGATGCAAGATGGCGGAAGGCATCTGTCAAAGAAAAGCAAGTGCCTTTGTAAAGAATGAAGAATTTTTAAAATTGCCCGCCACCACGTGCCTAAGTTAGTAACTATAAGGTTTATCCTGCGTCAAGATGGCGACACTGAGGTTAGCGATGCAAGATGGCGGATGACAGCTGTCAAAAAAGCACGTGGCTTTGTTTACAAACAAGAGCACGTGGAATTTTTCAAATTGCCCGCTACCATATGCATAAGGTGGCAACAGTGAAGTTTAGCCCCGTCAAGATAGCGGCACTGAGGTTAGCGATGCGTTGTTGTTTAAAGATGGCCGCTCGACAGCTGTCAAAAATGCACGTTGCTTTGTTTACAAATTCAAATCTCTCACCAAAATCAAATTCCCCGCCCGTGAGGAGGAGGAGGAGGAGGAGGCGGCCGAAACCCCCTCTTATACTACTATTGTCCGCCCATTTACTCCGGCACTTTTATACATCCCCGTGTTCCACAAAATTTCCGTATTAAATATTATTATTATTATTATTATTATTATTATTATTATTATTATTATTATTATTATTATTATTATTATCATCATCATTATTCACGATTTATCGCATACTGACTACAGAGCATTAAATACTACTGACCCTGAATGCACACACTGCACAGTCGTATAGTCGAATGAGGTGTGTGTACAAAAGGAATTGCTCTGAGACCATGTTAGTGTTGGTTCGGGCATTTTTAATGCTGGAAAGTAGCAGCGTCTTTAAGATGTAGACTCGTGTACTTGGGATGATTGTTCTGGTTCTTTTGTTCGTATAACCTTTATTTCGTATGGTGTGCAGTCTCGCATAAGTGTTCCCCTCAATCAGTTCATTCATTGTGCTCTCTTCGACTCAAGCCTGACAGCATTCGGCCGAATACTTCCTCAATGTAAACACTAAGTGCAGCACTTGGCGACTGGTGTGACCGGTAAAATGACAGAGTGAGTAAATATATGTCGTGTCTATTTTCATAGACGACTGGATGCCCCACCACTCGCAGCAGTAAACTCGTTGACACATTCGGCCTGTCTGAACAGTTGCTTGTTTGTAAGTACCGAGTGCGTGTGTAAAAGCGTTCGAGTGTTTCATGCAGAGTTACCACGAAGTTGCACTGCGCAACCGAAATGGCTTTACCGTTTCCCCAAAAAGGAAAGTGTCAGGTGTTATTTCACTCTTGGTGTTCCAGGTTCCCTCGAAAGAGCGCCTGTTCGTTGAATTTTATCACCTATAGTTTGCAGTAACGTATCAAATTGTTGTGTATTTTTTCTCTCAATCATGCACTTCTCTGTGGTACGTGTTCATTCTAATTCTCGAAGAAATATGATGCTCTATGTGTACCCTTTCGTTAGATCCATTTTCGAGTCCACATCCGTTTCTGTTCTTTCTCCGTCTCACCTTCCAGTAGCTCAGCCACCGTGGCAATACTACGTTTGGCGTAATATTTGAAACAGTTCTTCATTCGTGTCCTTTTATGATGACACATTCCGCCAACGTTGTTGACTACACGGAGACGAAAGTGAACTCTGTCGCTTAAATATGCTGTACGTGTAAGCACCTACTTGATCGAGATTCGTGTTTTTCCGAGAAATGCAGCGAGTGTCCCGACCGAATATGGTCATAAACTGTGAACTACCCATTACGTGGAATGGCAAGTGGATGTGAACCCAGCTAACTGAACAGTCGTTCGCTAACCGTGGACATGATACAGCTAATGATCGGCTTGGTATACGCAAGTTCGAACGTACGCTGGAATGGACGGTATAACTCGCTCCAACATTTCCAGAGTAATGGAATCGCTGGCCACCGTGATGCGCTTTTGATGGCTCGTGGGAACAGCCAGCTCCATAGCATAGACTATTTGTTTTCTATAGCCAAACAATAAAAGTTAAAATTATGTCCGAATAGTGGACCTGGTTGATGGTAGATCGTCATCATTCTCTCCATTTACTTTTTTTTTGCTATGGGCTTTACGTCGCACCGACACAGATAGGTCTTATGGCGACGATGGGATAGGAAAGGCCTAGGAGTTGGAAGGAAGCGGCCGTGGCCTTAATTAAGGTACAGCCCCAGCATTTGCCTGGTGTGAAAATGGGAAACCACGGAAAACCATCTTCAGGGCTGCCGATAGTGGGATTCGAACCTACTATCTCCCGGATGCAAGCTCACAGCCGCACGCCTCTACGCGCACGGCCAACTCGCCCGGTCCATTTACTAGGCGGTGCAGTATTTGGATAGTTATACACAGCCAAGGAACCTGTACGGAGGAACTCAACTATTCTCAGTCATATACTAGCTATCCTAGTGGCATACTTTTGAACAACAGTATTCATGTATTAATTATTAATGTATTAATTAATACATTAATGAATTATTTTGAAAATTGCTCCAATCACAATGACTACCCTATGAAATGAAATGGCGTATGGCTTTTAGTGCCGGGAGTGTCCGAGGACATGTTCGGCTCGCCAGATGCAGGTCTTTTGATTTGACACCCGTAGGTGACCTGCGCGTCGTGATGAGGATGAAATGATGATGAAGACGACACATACACCCAGCCCCCGTGCCAGCGAAATTAACCAATTAAGGTTAAAATTCCCGACCCTGCCGGGAATCGAACCCGGGACCCCTGTGACCAAAGGCCAGCACGCTAACCATTTAGCCATGGAGCCGGACGACTACCCTATTAATTGGTGGCATTCATTATAAGTAAGTGACGTTTACAGCGCCTATAAAATGCAGTTTTATGCCCCTTTTGACAAAGGGCATTCCTGTACACTAACAAACTCTTAAAACTGGAATAAACCCGTTAAGAATGCCTCAGAAACTCAGAAGTACTTTCAGGTTGAAAACCAGAGCAATTATAGTTTCAAACCTCTTCATACGAGCAATGCAATGCTCTTTATTTGCTGCAATTTCAAACTGTGAAATGTCCGGAACGGTACTGATACGTTTTAGTTGTAATATTAGCATTATCAACGGTATTCGTATTCATTGAGGGAAAGATAGAAATTTAGGTTTTAATTGGCACGTTTGCAAATTATCTTCTTGGAGGGTTTGCCATTATTTAGAACTGTTTGGCATTAACATGCATTCCTGAAGTAATCAGCGATTTTGGTAAAAGAGTGAACCTCCTTGTTCATGGCACTTCCAATTCAAGCCCTGCAAAATACCTTTTAATAGAAAGAAAATAGGAAAGTGCTAGTGGTGCAGCAATGAAAGGTGTCCAGGAACGCAATTTGGGTAGGAAGATAAATTTGTTAGATAGGACGTTCGTGAGCTGAGACAAAATCTTTACGTATTTCCAGAGGAGCTCCGATAAAGCAGGAAAAATGAAAGTTGTATTAACATTCCTAAAATATCAATATGGTAATAAATGGGAAAGGAACGAAAGCACTGCATTCTTCAGAACGCTGGTCTCTGAGTAAAACATGGGATAAGGACAAGACAGATTCAGATATTCAGGATTTCCCATCTGCCGATCGCGAAGCTTCATAAGAGTTTTCAAAAGTAGGAAAAATCATTATATGAATATAAAGTTGGAGTTCAAAAGGACAAATTAGGGAAACCCTTTTTATAGGAAGAGGGGTTAGTTATTGGAATAATTTGTCAAGGGAGATGTGTGATAAATTTCCTACTTACTTGAAATCGTTTAAGAAATAACTACGTAAACAAATGATGGGGAATTTTTAACCTGAGTGACAGCTCTGAATTCAAATCAATGATGACTGATTAATCGTACGCCGATAATGGAATCCTTCGTCGTGGTAATCGTTCAGCGCACCTCTCCGCAGCTACACGAGCGTTGGGTCCGGCACACAATCCCGCTATCTCTAACCGCATTTTTTCCGGCACTTATCCCTAGGTGTTTCTACACTCCAACGTACTGCGTTTCGAATCATTACCCCTTTAAATCACCGATCTCATTGTGATATTTGAGCGTAACTGTGCAAGCTGCCAATATGAAACTTGCAACAGTGCGATCCACTCCTCAAGGTCTATTACTGGTGCTAATTTTCTGCATCAGTTACCTTCCACACTGTATAATATTTTTAATGTTTACTAATGATAACTTTTAATTGAAGGGCTTTTGAGAGGGGAGCTTCTATGTCTCAGGAACCAAGATATTTCAAGCCCAATCTTCCCAGACGTCATCTTTCTACTGGTATTAACACCTGTCAAGATGCAAAATAGTAATAATGGGACTGATAACTTTTGTGAAGGGTGGAATGTAAACGTTAACAGAAATACAGAGTCTTTGTTTGTAAAAGGGGTGACAAATTTTCAAAGAGCGAACAGTGGTGGATGGGTTAGAAAAAGTTAGGGGTTACAAAAAGCAATTGAATACCTAAGGACGATTAATAGTAGCAATGGTTTCCGGCGACGAAAAGTTGGGGAAGTGAGAGGATTGGGAGAGTAATTTAGGTACATCACTGGTATTTCCTTGGTGTGAAAATGGAAAACCACAGAAAACCATATGCAGGGCTATCGAGGGTGCGATCGAATCCACCGTCTCCCCAGTGCAAGCGCACAGATACACAACCTAAACCGCATGGCCAACTCGCCCGATCATTGATTCTTTCTGTCAAGTAAGTCATATTGAAATAGCAAACTTTATTTCAAACTTTTAGTTAATTGAAAAACGGTTTTCGAAATGTTCTTCCCAAGACTGAATCATCATCATCTCAAGGAAAAATGCGACACAACATAAATTATTTGTTTTAACAAAAATTATAAACGATGACAGTTGATGTATTTATTCATTTAAATACAGCCCGAAATATGAAATATTGTGGTGAACAATAAATGGAAATATGAAACCAGCTATGGAACGTTCATAACAAATAACAAATACAGGAATCTAACTAACAACCAAGGAGAGATGTGTTGCTGCTATTCTTTTTTATTCCCGGATATATGTGTACCCTGTAACCGAGACACTACCAATTACTTGGGATCAGTAGGACATGTGGATTGTGCCTTGTTCATGACTTGCCTACTGTACATGGAGGTTTGTACTCGAACGTTTTTATATTTCTTTGATGAATGAAGGTATGTAGACGGTCAGACATTTGTCAAGACAAACACAGACAAACAAGCACCCACTCTCTGAGCCAGAGCAATTAACCAAACACGATTAAAATTCCTGCAGAGGCTGGAAATCGAACCCGGACTCTTCTGAACGGAAGGCAACTAGGTTGGCCATTCAGCCGAAGAGTGGGAGCATTACCGTGATTATTGAATTCCTTATAACTCTGAATCAAGGGAGGTATTCAGTAACAGTGAGTTTATTATATACTAGCTGATGTACCCGTGCTTCGCTACGGGATTCTCAGGAAGACTGACTTGGTGGTTTTCCTAACTGAATTCAACATAGGTCATTACAAAAACGTCAGTAGGAATGTAGCGATTGAAAGCAATGTTATCATATAAAATACTTGATTAAATGAAAAACCTCACCTTTTCTCACTTTTAACGAACAGTACTACGGTGCCGATCTAACAGTCCAAAGTTCCAGAGCTGGAATAACCAGGTCGCAGACTGCCGTGACACTCCTCTATCATTATTCCGTTAAATATATACACTACTCATCCCAATCAGTGCCTCAGAGTACGGATTGAATAGCTCGAATGCTATGATGAACCAGTGTGTTACGTACCAGTAATATCAGAAAATGTATGAACCAAGAATGGCATGTTAAAGAAGAATGTTGTCTAACTCCCCAGCTACTTCCTGCCAATATACAGGCAGGCTGTTACACTCGGTACGACCAGGCGAGTTGGACGTGTGGTTAGAGGCGCGCAGCTGTGAGCTTGCATCTGGGAGATAGTGGATTCGAACCCCACTGCCGGCATCCCTGAAGATGGTATTCCGTGCTTTCCCATTTTCACACAAGTCATACCAGACTATACCTTAATTAAAGCCTAGGCCGCTTCTTTCACACCCCTATTCCTTTCCTATCCCATCGTCGCCATAATACCTACCTGTGTCGGTGCGACGTAAAGCAAAATTAAAAAAACTCTGTACGCTGCAGTAATCCTATCAATCGGGAATGAGTGGAAACAGAAGACAAAAAGCACATCACAACAAACAATGGCCAATGTAATGTTATTGTTGATAAAGTTTATGAGCTTTCTATATTGCGGGCCTTCACATTAGTTTTCTTTCGACTCTGTGATATTAGGGAGTCTTACAAAATAATTTATATCGTAGATACATACCTATATTCACTAAATTCTCTTTACCCATTTACTCGTGACTCGGCGCTGATATGGACTTAGTAACAAAACTCCAAATTCATGAATATCTCTCTGATTATATGCGGTACGGTAACAATGTATAAGACATAAGTGATCAGAAACTTAATAACTTCTTACATAACTATTACTAACTTACTACTAAAGTTATGTTAGTTATGTAGTATTTATCGATAAGACCACAAATAACATAAATAACTTATTTGAGAATTACATTTCAGGCCTTCCCCTAAACTACCATTTCACTCAGCGTGAATAAAATAATTTATAGCCTAGATTGTAGTGTTTCATCACCCGACTTTATTGATGGCCTAGATTATACCGACTTACTCAGCGACTTTGCATACCAATTTTTGTGAAGATACGACCACTAATATAATAAATATTTGAGAATTACATTTTAGGCCTTCCCCTCAACTACCATTTTTCTCAGCGTGAATACAATTATGTACAGCCTATATTGCAGCGACTTATTTTCCATCTTTGTCTACCGATTTCCATTAAGTTACGACCACTAATAATATAAATATTTGAAAAATAAATTTTAGGCATTCCCCTAAACTGCCATTTCACTCAGCGTGAATACAATTATTTATGGCCGAGATTATATCCACTTATTACCCTGACTTTGCATACCGATTTTCATTAAGATACGACCACTAATAACATAAATATTTGAGAATTAAATGTCACGCCTTCCCCTAAAATAATGTATAGCCTAGATTGTAGTGGTTTATCACCCGACTTTATATTCCGATTTTCATGAAATTCTCTTCAGCCGTTTTCTCGTGATGCGTGTACAGACAGACAGACAGACAGACAGACAGACAGACAGACAGACAGACAGACAGACAGACAGACAGACAGACAGACATTACGGAAAAGTAAAAAATGCATTTCCTTGTTACTGTGGACATGGCCGATACAGAAATACTGTACCATTCTTTTCAAATTCTGAGCAATGTACAGACAAAATTCTTATTTTATATATATAGATGAAGATGAATAGATTAGTTTCTACAATGAATGGAATATTTTATACACATTAAAAGGGACTCTTTTGTAAAATATGGGAAAGTCTAGATTAGTTTTATTTAGAACCAGTGCAGTCTGTAGTTCATACTTCCTTATTAATGGGATTTGGTAATGCGTTTCCTTTCATCAACGAGGGCTGAATATGTCCACTCCAACATGTTGTCATCCAGTTCATCATTAACCACCATAGCATATTATTTATCTCCGTAAAGTTAAAATCGTGTTCTGGAATCTGGTTTTTAATACTTTATATGAGGCTCCAGTTTCGTTAATAAACCGATTAAACATGCATTCATTTTTATTTATTAATTCCACTGATGACTCGTTTTCAGGATTCTGTTTTTCATATACATTGCCATACGTTCTCTTATAATATGGATGTAGGATACATACAAGAAATGAAATTCGTAGAATGTCTTCTACATTCATTACGGAGTGAGTTGGTTACATGGTTTGGATCAAGTAGTTTTGAGCTTGCATTCGAGAGATAGGGAGTTCGAACCCCATTGTTGGGAACCTTAGAAGATGGTATTCTGTGGTTGCCCATTTTCACACCACGCAAATACTGGGACTGTACTTAACTAATGCCACGGTCGCTTCTTCCACAGCCCGAGTCCTGTCCTATTCCATTGTTGTCATTCGACCTGTCTATGTCTGTGCGACGTAAAACAAGTGGATAATAAATGAAATTAATAATAATAATAATAATACTCGTATGGCCTCAGCTAACGTGCGCAGGCATTTTGATTAGACGCGATCAGGCTTCCTGCGTGTTAATTTCGATGTTCCGTGTTACTCCACCAGATGGCAGACGAAACTGGATTTATAATGGGTGATCTATGACTGAGTTTTAATAAATTTTTCAGGGTGAACACCAAATGTGTCACAAGGTATCTTCTACATGATGGCATCGTACGGCATGAGGTGTCGATTGGGCTTTCTTCTACCCTGAAAAACAAAATCTGACTACCTCTAGGACTTACCGGACATGTGCCCACGATCCTACCTGTGGAACGGATATTCAGTTTGCCAATAAAGATCTAATGCCATCATATACACATTTATTGCTACATTTTACTCAAATAATTATCAGGCTGCTGGTACTTAAGATTTCACTCTGTACGTTTTGAAGATTCATTTAATTTAAATATAACGAAGCACTAAAGTGTTATTAAACTAGCATAAATTTACAGTCGGGGTGTACAATTGCTGCTCCCCTATCCCTCCCCACACCCCAAGCCAATATTAGCTGTGGAAAAGTATGACAGCTTCAAGTCTTCCTATGAAACCTCAAAAATGAATTCCGTTATTTTTTAAGTTACATGTAGCCTAAAAGCTATTCATGAATTGGTAGACAGTACGGAGTACGTTTGGTTGAAAAATGTACGGCAATTCTCTCGTTATAAAGACAGGAGGACATCATACCCAATAAAAGTTTGAGAATACCATTATTACACCTGAAATGGTTGAAAATGAGAACATATTGCCGGAATAAACTCACATGCTTCATTATTTTATTGATAGAGATTTCTTCTTCTTCTTCCTATTCTTCTTCTTCTTTCTCTTCTTCTTCTTCTTCTTCTTCTTCTTATTATTATATTTATTTGAGCACGAAGCAAGTAGACCATACGGTTCGAGTCGCGTAGCTGTGTGCTTGCGTTCGGGAGATGGTAGGTCTGAATCCCACACTCGGCAAACCTGAAGATGGTTCCTTGCAGTTTCCCATTTTCACACCAGGTAAATTCTTGGTCTATACCTTAAGCCTACGGCCTCTGTCTTCCCAATCCTAGCAATTTACCGTCCTTGTGTTGCCATGCCGGTGTCACTGTAGCGCACTTGCTATGGTGGGAACGTGTCAGCTCGGAGGTCCGTCCGTGTTTAAATCTTTCCCCGGGTGAAGGTTTCTTCTTCGATTAGTACTCCCAGGCCAGTCTTATGACACGTGCAGATTTAGCAACACCGCCTCACAAAGCCCATTTGAATTAGTCCGCGAAGCGATCAGAATGTCTAAGTTCCGTAGCTAATAAAATGAAAACGGCTAGAGGTATCGAATTATTTTTATCGAATTATTTATCAGTGCTACCAACCCTCCAGCGCTCAAATAACTGGTTCACGTTGTTTTGGACCACCGAGTATACCATCACGAAATTCCCAGAATGATAGTATGATCGTGAAGATAGGGAATTGAAAAATAGAGACAATGAATTCAGTGTAAAGGTATCGAAATATAGAGGAGATACAGATATTAGAGAGGCCGATTTAAGATTCATTGAATGTAGGGCACCTCAGAAACAGTTCGGTGGATTCACGGGTTTCGCAACAATGGTCCTCTTTGTGAAGTGTATTTGGATGGGCTGTAAGGATACCATGTGAGATTCTCTCCATCACGTATCGAAAAGGACACAACCTGAATTACCCCATGGTACCGTGTACAGTTACTCGATGAAAATCAGCAAAATTTTCCCTGGGTCTAGCATTTATCGTGACTGTTCATTGGGTCTGTCTTACAAAAGATTATGCACGTGATGTGCCTACAAACTCGTCTCGTTTGTACATTGTGATCATCTAGAATTGGTGTACGGCTCCATGGCTAAATGGTTAGCGTGCTGGCCTTTGGTCACAGGGGTCCCTAGTTCGATTCCCGGCAGGGTCGGGAATTTTAACCATCATTGGTTAATTTCCCTCGCACGGGGGCTGGGTGTATGTGTTGTCTTCATCATTTCATCTCCATCACGACACGCAGGTTGCCTACAGATGTCAAATCAAAAGACCTGCACCTGGCGGGCCGAACCCGTCCTGGGATCTTCCGGCACCAAAAGGCATTCGCCGTTTCATTTCATCTAGAATAGCTGAAATACCTTCGGATTCTGCATGCTTAGCGTTTTAAAGGGGTGGGAGCAGCTCGGTGAGGAACGGAGGGGAAGTTCGCGACGTCATGCGTATCGGAGCTCAATGCTCATCTACGTCATTCTTACAACACACCACATTCAAGTCCAGTTCGTAAACTAACTCTCATTCATCATTGATGATAGTTCAGCGCAGCAAATTATATTGAGAATATTAAAAGGAATGATGAAACAAATTGTATTTTCAAGAAATGAATATGAAGAATGTCCCATAATCTTGATCTGTAAACGAAAAAAGAAAACATATTCTGTAAATAATTTAAATGCTGTGTTTTTGTTTGCGTGTGAATAATTTCCTGGCCGTTTTATAAATTTTGATTTGTACCCTGTTATTTCACGTGACCTATACTAGTATTACTATTACTACTACTACTACTATAATAATAATAATAATAATAATAATAATAATAATAATAATAATAATAATAAACTCGTATGGTAGCATTATCTTTATGCAGTTACTGCACGTACCACTAATGCATGCATGAAACGTATACAGGGTGGCCCACTTAAACGTTTCACCGCAGATATATCTGGAACAACAAGAGATATTGAAAAATGACTTTCACGGGCATGAAGGCAGGGAAGGGGCTAATTAAAGTAAATATTATGAACCAGTCTAAAACGTAGGAAAATAGTATTTTCAACATCAACTTACGTTTTTTTAAATGGACACCCTGTTTATTTCGTAAGCAATCGTTAACATGAAAAATCACATAAGTAATGGCGTTTATTTCATCGCAATAGGTCAATTACATCCCGCGATATTGCAACGTGAAGTTGACGCTTGATATAAACGAAACGCGCAGCAGTTCCACATCCCGAGATTCCAGCACGAATCTCACGGTCCTCTTACTCACGATATGATTGCCGTACTACGATGCGACAGGCACTGTACTTAATGCTATTTGCACTGCTATCAAGAGGGATGAATATAAGAGAATTTCGTTACAGTAACTTTGCTGTACGAATTATGTACAATCTGAAGTAGTACAGTACAGAGTACTGCAATGTACTGTGTAGGTAAATAAAACACGCAAGAGAGAAACCGTTATTTACATATCCTTTTGCTGTGGCAGGAAACCCTTCTCTTATTTTCATCCCTCTTGATAGCAGTGCAAATAGCATTAAGTACAGTGCCTGTCGCATCGTAGTACGGCAATCATATCGTGAGTAAGAGGACCGTGAGGTTCGTGCTGGAATCTCGGGATGTGCAACTGCTGCCCGTTTCGTTTATCTCAAGCGTCAACTTCACGTTGCAATATCTCGGGATGTAATTGACCTATTGCGATGAAACAAACGCCATTACTTCTGTGATTTTTCATGTTAATGATTGCTTACGAAATAAACAGGGTGTCTATTTAAGAAAACGTAAGTTGATGTTGAAAATACTATTTTCCTACGTTTTAGACTGGCTCATAGTATTTACTTTAATTAGCCCTTTCCCTGCCTTCATGTCCGTGAAAGTCATTTTTCAATATCTCTTGTTGTTCCAGATATATCTGCGGTGAAACGTTTAAGTGGGCTACCCTGTATATTTCTTTGTTCTTCTTTCTTTGCCAGTGCCGTAATCGGAATAAGACTGCTCCGTAGAACGAGTTGATGACCTCTTATCTAGAATATTTACGTAAAATAAGTGTTTTGTCTGTACATTGCTCAGAATTTAATAAGGATGGTATTTATATATCGGACGTGTCCACGGCAACAAGGAAATGCAGTTTTTAATTTTCTGTAATTTCTGTCTATCTATATGTACGCGCATCACCAGAAAATCGTTGAATAGAATTTAATGACAATCGGTATATA